>NC_080066.1:111549906-111705615 GCF_949987535.1 Balaenoptera acutorostrata | reverse complement strand
CATATTTATCCTGCTGTAAGCAATAACTGAATAAATACACTGTACACTCTATATAATATTTTTAAGAGCTATAGAATGTGCATGTTAAAAAATGCATGTTATTTGTAATCTCTTTCATGAACTTTGAAGTCAGAAAACTAACATTAGCTTTAAAAGTATTTTTATTATAGGCTGTATATTTCTTTACCCCAAAATGAAGTGTCTATTTAGTTGTTCCATGGCTTTACTGATATAATTCTTATAACTGCACAACCATATAATAAGCTTATGAGGGCTGAAGGTACGGCTCCTGTGTTTTTCTGAGTCCCTTCTCTGTGATTTGTTTTGTGACTTATCCTTTGGAGGGTGAAGAAGTAAGACCCTACATGGCTCTGCTTTTTAGTGCATGGAGCAGAGACACATCTATTAACAACTGCCTAGGCAAGTTGATTACTGGGCAATATAATTTCTCAGTTTTTACATGTAAATGAGTGCTTCTCGCCATGGACCTAGCTTGTGCTTCAATTTAGGTAAGCATACTGCTGCAGCAGCTTTGAAACCATTTCTCTCTGATTGTACCAATTATCAGATCCTGAACTTTACCATCAGGAAAAGACATAGCTCCACATTTATGAATGCCTGGCTTTTGAGATTTAGAATAATTATGTCACCAAACCTACCATTGATTTTCAGATAGACATCTCAATAATTTTGTAAAAGTAAAAACCTTTCTGAAAGCACACTGATAATTTTTATGGCAGAAATAATACATAGGGATGAATAATACATAGGGTGATTCGATAGGTGAGAACATTTGAGATATTTTACTTGAACTGAATTTAGATGTGTTTCTGAGCTTAGTCTTTGATTATAAATTTCATGTTGGAGGGTTTTGACTGTGTGAGAACTTCTGAAATCTGATTTTTTTGGAGGAGGGGGTTGAGAATTCACAAAATAATGAAAACCATGTGCTGTTATTAAAGTAGATTATAGTAGTAGTATAAAATCATAAACAGTGATAAATTTAAGACCTTAAAATTCTCTAAGTTTTATTCTAAGGCTCACAGCTGTTTCTTACCTCCCAGGCCATTCATTGTTTGTGACCAGATCACATATCCTTAACCAAATACACATTAAAAGATTTCTGTTCACAAATTAAACCCGAACTGAATTTAGCACATAAAGCTCTTTAGTTATCTACTGGGTGTTTTCAATTTTTTCTTCTTACAGTATTTTTATAACCAGCAAGAATAAGTTAATATCTGTATTTACAGCAAAAAAAAAAGTTAGATATGGCAGTGGCAGTGTCATTCACAATGTTACAGAAACTTGTTTTCCTCTGTTATAGTGCCATTGTTTCATTTTGAGCAAGAAACTGAATAATCTTAACACATTTCATGGAATCAAAGATTTACAGGATTATATATTCTAGATCTCTTATTTTAGGAATTATCTTTGCCATGATCTGAATGAATTAGATATTTTAACTAATTAAATTCTAAAATTAATCTCTGTTTATTTCAGACTTGTTTTGCTGGGAATTTACTATAAATCAATGTTTTCTAGCACTGACGTTTACGACATCTTTCAATATCCACTTTTTTTCTCTCCCTCCACATGGTTAAGAAATTATTATGACTTTGACATGACATCTATGCAGTCATTTTGTAGTATATGCAGTTGGGGAAGACATACAGAAATAATATATTTTCCCTTGCAAGATCTCCAAATCACATAATCACATATTTAGTTTGCAGTGCACGTGAGCGCGCACGCGCGTGCACACACACACACACACACACACACACACACACTGCATTTCTTTTAGCTCCATGAGCATATTTTGAATATATTTGCTCTGCAACATTTTCCCATTCCCAAGAATGGTATTTCACGAACTGATTTTATTACCTATACAAGAGAATTGTACAAAGGTTCTCACTAAGAAACCAAATAAATGTATAGTCAAATTAATGAATAATTATATTCTTAAGGACCGGTTCATATATACATTCTTTTCTTTATTGTGACCGCATTTTTTTTCCTGTATCTCTATTTATCTACATTTCTTCAAATATGACACTTGAATAGCCTTCTACAACTAAAATCTATTTGGAAAGCTGAAGTGTGGAGGAAGGTAATTTGGGGGTGAAAGCATGGTACTGTTAACGATGTGATTCTCTGGCTCCAGAGATCTTTGGGATTTTCAAAATGGTAAATTTCTGATGCTCCACTTCAAAGATTTGAGGCCTGAATTCTTTGCTACATCTAAGAAAAGGAAGCCACTGTACAATAGCCTGAGTAGTCTGGAGCAGAAGGTCACCCAACATTGTATGTTCTTGTTTGGGATGAAAGCATGGAAAGGAAATCCTCCCAAGCAATGTTAAGTTGTCTGCTCTCTCCTTGGTGTGCGTGTGCACAACTTCTTTAACATTAAGCTGGTTCAAGCACAGGTACTGAAAAAGAAAGACATCTTTTAAGATGAAATGAGATCTGGAAACATTTTGTAGATACCCTAAAACAGATAGGAGAAAATCTATATCAAATAGTAGGAACTTCTAAGCTTAAAAATGATGGCACGGAAGGAAAATCATTTTTTTTTCCCCTAAAACTAAGGTAATGGTTCAGTTGAAATGTAACATAATTTCCATAATTATTTAAGTGCAAAAGCACATAATTGGTAGGTTCATTCATGGTCTTTCAAGTGGCAATGTTGGACAATGGAAAAACCAAGACGATATTTCTCTGGTTTTTCAGTACGATGCCATATAAATTTGAGCAAGTCATTTCACTGTTCAGGGCTTACATGGCTACAAAGCAAACAAGATTCAAACACTGGTAGTATAAGAAGGAATGCATGATTAGTTTAGATTATTTCTGATACCTGAAGTTTCTATTGTTGTCTGAGCTCTTATGCTCTAAAGAATGTATTTACTACAATAGTTTCATATACTCATTTGTTCATTCAAAGATATTTACTGAGTATTGACTAAAGGGCATGACCGTACTTGCTATCAGTTACTCAGAGACCACTAAGACAAAGTTCCAAACCTTCACAGTACTCGTAGTCTGATGAATGAAGCAATAAACCAAAATTAACAACACAGTATAACAAGGGATATGATAAATGCATGGCAGTGCTCCCTTGGGAAGTCAGAGGAGGCACTCCTAACTTTGCCTCAGAGAGAGAAGAAAACTACTTAGAGGAGGAGAACACTGAGCTAGATTGATGGTGAAAATGGAACTTCTTGCCAATAGACCAAAGATTGCACAGGAGGGCTGAGTTAATTTGTGCTGTTCAGGAGACCCTTGGCTTTAAAGCATTCTTTTTTTTTTTTGGCTTTAAAACTATACATTATTGTGAAGTCCTGCTACCACCAATTTGTTTTGATACTAGGTTTTCTTTCTTGTCTTCTTTTCTATTACATAGGAAGGAAAGGAGAAGACAGTAACTACTAAATATAAATGTGTGATTAATTTCATGACTACTTTCTACCCATTCATTACCTCTATTTTTTGAGTGGTATGTGTGTGTACATATGAAAAAGTAAACATGAATAAAGGTTATTATGAGAATTTTATGATATCTTTTGAGATAACAAGAGTGATGTTGGTGTAATAAACCCAAACAGGGAAACCTACACTCAAATTGTTTTAAATATTTGAGAGGATTCTAGAGCTTTCCAAGAACAGCTAAATATACAGACTTTTTTTTTTTTTTTTTTTTTTTTTTTTTTTACTTTCCATTATACAGTGTGTTAGAAGGATTCTCTTTTTAGCAGGTGTGAACAAGGAACAGGTAGCAGGAGAGGTTGGTACATAGAAAGTATTTGAAACAAAATCAGAATGTAATGAGCTAGGCCAGTGATTCTCAAAGTATAATGCGCATAAGAACCACCTGGAGAACTAGTTTAAAAACTGTAGTAGGCCTGGGGTTGGGCTGATGAATTTTCATTTTTTACAAACCCACAGATGCTGGTGCGACTGGTTGAGGATCACACTTTGAGAACAACTAATGTAGATCAGTGCTTCTCAAATTTAATCTGCATATGAATTACCTGGGGATCTTGTTAAATTGAAGATATTGATTTAGTAGGCCTGGGGTGGGCGGGAGAATTTGCATTTTGAACAGACTCACTGTAGACCGCACTGTTAAGAAGTAAGGTCTGTAGACCACACTTAAGAAGCAAGGCCTTAGATGATTTCCTGCCTTAAGAGTCCAAGTCATATGACATGGCTTGGTGATTTTCAGAAAATAATAGGATCAAGAAATGATTTCAAGTTTATTTCCAAACCAAATAAGATTGTCTCCTTACCAACAAAGGCTAATAGAGAATTAATGTTAGTTCTTGTTTATTGTGTGAGTAAATATTACAACCCTACTGAGAGAAACATTTACCAAGCTTCTGTTCCCTGTTTAAAATGCCTGCCCTAGTCACTGTGAAAGATCAGGTCAAATGCAGGTTTCTTCTTTTAAGTAGCTTCTATCACTACCTTGAAAACCTTAGAAATTAAATGTTACCCTGAATGGCCATGTATTAAATGCACTATATTTCTCTGATTCTGATCATTTGTAAGTACAGAAGGTAAAAAAGAATTGGTCTAACATCTCTCCCCTGGAAAAAAAAAATAATAATAATCTTAGAAATAGCACACTATTCATGTTGTGTTATCTAGCCTCCCCCGCCCCTGTTTAAAATTTTTACTTTGTTAGACGAGTTCTGTTCATATAAAGCAAAAGGTTGAACTAAATTTAGTGAAAGGAATTGGAAAATAGGCTTAATTTTGATCAGGTAACAGTCCCTGGTGGATTATATGGGTCCGGGTATGAAGGAGCCTTACTGAGAAATGTGTTGGCTGTTTTCAACCTACATTTTCTTGGTAATTGATAATTCTCCATTCCCTCTGTTCCGTGTAGACCTTTTAAAAAACAGAGAAATGAAATAATGGTGATGGTATTTGAAGTAGAAATTTCTAATAGAACATTCAAATAAAAATACAAGGAATGGGATCTGTAGTATTTACTTTGGCCAACTTTGGATGATTTTAAGGACCGTGGGATGCATACATTTCTGTTTTTCTTATGCCCCTCCCATTCACAAGTTTTCAAGTGATATGATACTGTTAAATTCAGTGACTCAACATGGTTTTTATATAGTTAACAGTAAATTTCTCAATTCTCAGTTTGTTTATTTTCTTGGTGAACTGGATCAAATATGGACAACTGATCATGTTAATACAAATACCCAAGCCCTCAGCCAAATAAATGCAAAAATATTTAAAGTATTAATATAATTTTAACATTTCTTTTGCCTGGCGTGTGTGACTTTTAATATTATCATTTCTGAGGATAAATGATTATATTTACAGTAATAATTTATAATTAAGTGCTTTTGTCATTTCTACTTCTTCATCCCATTTCTCAAGGAGGTTAATTTCTAATCCACTTACCGAATTGGACTACTTCAAGCAAACATTTTATTTGCAGGATTTTGACTTTCTTAACACATCATACTTGCGTCTTTTGTTAATTATCTAAAAGAAGTTGCAAGCAATATGGTTTTAAAATGTAGATGTTTGGGCTAGAAGATCAGTGCTTCTTAACCTTT
The DNA here is from genome assembly GCF_949987535.1 of Balaenoptera acutorostrata. NCBI lineage: Eukaryota > Metazoa > Chordata > Mammalia > Artiodactyla > Balaenopteridae > Balaenoptera > Balaenoptera acutorostrata. The sequence continues at coordinate 111,700,027 of NC_080066.1, read as the reverse complement.
TTGGAAATTCAACCCTTTTAAAAAGTGTAGCTCCTATTCACAGAAAATGCTCATGAAGCACATTCAAGAAAATTTTGCGTACAACATAGTGCATATTCATTGACCTTTTGAAGGAAGATTAACAACTCTGATCTTGATAATTGAGGTGAAGTTAACCAAAATGCCATCTTTTTTTTTTCTTTTCATACATAGACATTGAAACCAGATGGATCAATAAACTGTTTTTCTAAAAACATCATTTTGTTTTTATGGTGTAAACCTTGTCTTACAAATAAGCCTTTATCCTGATTTGTAACATAGAAGCAAGTGGACATCTGGCTTCTGTGGAAAATATGATTCACTCATTTGCATTTTAAAATTCCATTCATTCCATTTTTAAATTGTTCACTTGTCCTCTTTGCTCTTTCTAAAAGCAACACTTCTCAACTCTCTTCAATTTCAAATACCCACGGAGTTTATGTTATTTATAATTCAGAATGTTATCCCTTTAACATTTTTAAATGAAGATCAGTATTCAAGGTCCACAGCATGAGGAAACCCACAATATCTAGGTAAGTGAGAAGTCATTTGAAAACCAACAAGGAATTTGGGTGTCAAAAATTAATTTATCCCTATTCCTTTATATTGGTCTTGAATGACTTTGAAATAACTTTTCAAATGAAAAAAATTCAGGATCAAAATACTAATAATAATTTATTCTTCATGTCAGTTACAATATCTCTTCAAAAAATATTTTGCTATGTAAAGCTGTTTCTATCACTAATGAGATGTTGTAAAAACAATTCTGAGATGAAAGACTATAATGCTGTTTGGTTGCTCATGAATATTATTTGCAGCAATAGTTTTTATGAGTAAAGACTGAAAGTATAAGAACTTGAAACCTGGAAGATTTCTTCACTCTTAGTCCTAGTCCTTTCTCTTTATAGTGGCAAATCCAGAATCTAATCATTTTCACAAAATTGAACTCTCATGATAACCTAGAGCAGAATAATTTGGATGTTCCATTCCAATTTTAGGTAAGACTTCTCATGAGCATTTTATTCCTCATCTTAAAATAATAGGCCTATGTGGAATGCTAATATTTCCAAAGGATAGTTCTGAATATATAGTTAAATTTAATCTCTTTTAATATTTCCTTATAACCAACCAGTTATATCCTGGAAAAATCTGAGTGTGTGTGTGTGTGTGTGTGTGTACATAAAAAGATTTTCCTTCAGTTGAGTGGAATAGCTGAAAGGTCTAAAACTAGATGCAAGAAATAGGGATAACAATGGTAGGCAAAGGTCAAAGGAGGACAGAAATCAGTTCATCATCTTCAACTGAATTTTGGACCTGATTCTCAAAGTATGACAGAAGATATTGCTTTTCCAAGAATATAAACACATGAGATTTAAAGAGATTTACTTAGGGAACATATATCATGGACAGTAGAGAGTTACACATGGGAAACTGGAACCAAGAAGACCAGGTGGTAGAAGTTCACAAGCCCTGAGCTTGCACGCTCTCATAATTCATGTCTCACTACTGATGTTCGTTGCTAATATCTTACAATTTAGAAAATACCTGGAAGAACAAAATGGACTAGAAATTAGGAGAAGTGAATTTGCTTAAATTTTCCAACCTAGATTTCATGACAGCTATGATCTTGAACTAAATTACATTTCCATTCAGGGTTTGGTGTCTATAATTGGGGGCAATGAATGATCGTTTTAATGATTTGGTCTGTAGACCAAATGAGAGCCCCCTTCTTGAGGTCAAGGCATTATAAACTCTTTTGAGACTAGCCAGAGATTTTTAGAAGCTAGAATCATGTAGATCACTCCTAACCCTAACTACACACTAGAGACGTCAATTCCTAAAGTAACCTGAAACAATCAGATAGACTAAAGTGGTATTAGTGAGGTAAGGCAGATTGGTCCCATCAGTCATTCCAGAAATGTCTCAACTCTTATTCTGAGCAGGATGAGATGTACTATCATCAGGACACCCACCCGATATTTTGAGGCATTGATAATACTTTCAGATACACACACTGCATGGATGGTTCAATATGGATATAATAATTCTTCAGTTCCTTTAGGAACAAGAAGCAGTCTACCTTTCTCTCCCACTGATGCAGCTGTCAGAATTCTGGACCAGGGGATACATCCTCTCTCTTTAAAGGAAACTTAGCTGCCCTTCTGGTGGGAGAGAGTAAAGCAATCTAAGGTGTTGAATGCTGATCAGCACATCAGTCAGACTCTCTATCTGATGTAATTAAAGGAATTAAAGGAGCCTTGAAAAAATAGTTCTGAAGAGAAATGTGGACAGCTATCCAAAGTGTTTTGCCTGGAACAAATATTCATGGGCTTTTCCATTGAAGGAGAGGCTAAAAACTAGTCTCTGAAAATGACTAGAGGAGTCTGTGTTTGGTAGATTAGGTGGAAGGAGAAATTCGATGTTTGAGTTGGCAGGTCTCAAAACAAGTACTGAATCAATCAGTCCCCCTCTTTTAGGAAAAATCCAAATGGGTTTGGCTGTGTTTTTGGTTCATTCTGCCTCACCTGTGAGATGGGGTGGTAATATCACCCCCTACTCACTTCATAAGTACGTAGCTAGGACACAAAAAGATAATTACTTCTCAATATAATAACTTTTGAGATTTTAGGGGAAAAAACTGCAAGCACATAAAAATCTAAGACATAAACATTCTGTTGTGCTTTATAGTGACTTTCATTTGGAGTTATTATTGTAGAAGTATTTATAAGCTGAATTTCTTTTTTTTTTTTAGTTTATTTATTTATTATTTATTTATTTTTGGCTGTGTTGGGTCTTCGTTTCTGTGTGAGGGCTTTCTCCAGTTGCGGCAAGCGGTGGTCACTCTTCATCGCGGTGCGCGGGCCTCTCACTATTGCGGCCTCTCTTGTTGCGGAGCACAGGCTCCAGATGCACAGGCTCAGTAATTGTGGCTCACGGGCCTAGTTGCTCCGCGGCATGTGGGATCTTCCCAGACCAGGGCTCGAACCCGTGTCCCCTGCATTGACAGGCAGACTCTCAACCACTGCGCCACCAGGGAAGCCCTATAAGCTGAATTTCTTAACTTCCCTTTGCCATTAGTGAAATTGAAGACCCAAGTCTCCAGGATGTCAACATTATAAACCCAAAGCTATGGAACAATATTGGTATAGCAAGTCAGTAATGAACATGAAAAGACAAAGCTGAAACTTTTCTTCTGAAGCTTTTTTTCATTACCATGCAATTTTTAAACATTCATTGAAGCAAAAAACATATTAAAATGCACAAATGTAAGTGTACAAATTATTGAATATTTGAACAAAGTGAACACATCTGTGTAATCTTCAATGATTTCAAGGAAAAGAACATTATTACCATATAAGAAGTTCACCTTTGTCCCATCTTGTTACTACCCGCCAAAAGAAATCACTATCGTGATTCCTATTACCTCCAATTAATTTTATGTTGTTGACTTTTATATAAGTAGTTACATATGGTATGTACTTTGTTGTACCTATGCTATGGAACAGTGGTGGTATATTTGCAGTTCATTTATTTTCATTGCTGTAGAGTATTTCAGCACATGAATATACCAAAGTTCATTTACCCTTACTTTTGATGGACAAGAGTTGCTTCCAATTTTTGGCTTCTATTCATCTTGTATGTATTTTGGGCAAATAAGTATACTTTTCTACCTGGGGTTAAATAAATACCTGGGAATGGATATGCTGGGTTAAATATATACCTGGGAATGGAAACAAGGTATGTTCAGCTGTGGTAGATGTGACAAAACAATCTTCTGAAGTGGTTATGCCATTTCATGCTTTGCACCAGCAATGTCTGATGTTGCTTCATATCCTCACCAGGGTTTGATGGTATCATTCTATTTAATATCAGCCATTTCGGTGGGTATGTAGTGATATCTCATTGTAATTTTAATTTACGCTCCTTTGGAAACTAACAAAGTTTGGGCACTTTTCCTGTGTTTATTGGCTATTGTGAAGTATCTGTTGCCCATTTTTCTTTTGGATTGTTTGTCTTTTTTTTATGGTTTTGTAGTACTTGGTATATTCTACATATGTCCTTTGTGAGATCAATGCTTTACAAACAACTTTTTCCAGTTTATAGTTTGCCTTTTTCACTTTCTTAATGGTGTCTTTGGATGAACATAATTTCTTAATTTTAATGTGGTCATTTCCTTTATGGATAGTGCATTTTGTTTCTTGTTATCTTTACCTACCCCAAAAGTGTGACGATATACTCCTATTTTGGGGGGAAGATTATTTTTTAACCTTTTATTTTTAGATCTATGAACCACCTGAATTGTGTATGCAGTAGAGTAGGAATCACTTATAATTTTTTCCTTATATATATTTGGTTGGCCTAACACCATTTATTGAAAAGACAATTCTTTCAATATTGCAGTGCAGTGTTACCTTTGTCATAAATCAGCTGACTATGTATATGTGTAGATCTGTCTTTTGATTCTCCTTTAGTTTCCTTATGCACTATACTGTCTGAATTACTATACTTTGTACTAAGTCTTGATTTCTAGTAATGTATAGCCTTTGATTTTGTTCTTTTTCAAGATGATCTTGGCTATTCTTATCCTTTTGCATTTAAAATTATCTTGCTGATTTCCACATTTAAAAATATCTGGTAGAATTTTGATTGGGAATGCACTGAATCTATATATCATTTTGGGGAGAAATGCTATGTTTTCAATGTTGTATTCTGTTCATAAAAATGGTAAATCCTTTCATCTATAGTTTTTATAGCCTTATTTAATTTCTCTCAATAATGTTTTATAGTTTTATGGGTACAGGTATTATACATACTAAAATTTTTTTCTTTGGTGTTTGCTTTTTTGGGATACTATTGCAAATTGTATGTATATTTTTTAAATTTCATTTTCTAATTGTTTGCTAATGGTATATAGAAATATAATTATTTTTTTATATTGACCATTTATCCAGTTTCTTTGCTAAACTCTTTTACAAATCCTATTTTAAGCCTTTGGATAAAAGCCTTTGGATTTTATAAATATACAGTTATATCACTGGCAAATAATGTCATATTTCTCTCTCTTTTTTCTTTCTTTCAAATCCTTATATCTCTTATTTCTTTTACTTGCTTATTACTCTGACTAGTTGTTGAATAGAAGAGTACTAATGGACATCTTTGTTTCTTTTCCAGTCTCATGGGGGAAAAGTTTTTATGTTTCCCTAGTAGATATACTACTTGCTGTAGGTTTTATATAGATATGTATTAACAGATTAAGAAAGTTTAATTTATTCCTAAAAGTATATGGATTAATTTTCAAGCATCTTTATACTTTCTACTTATCTTTTTTAAAAATTGGTTTCTAATCTAATAGCAATGAGGTCAGAGAATACACCGTGATTTTAATTCTCTGAAATTTGTTGAACATATATCAATATTGATAAAGTGTGTTCTATTTTGGTATACATTTCATGTGCACTTGAAAGAATGTATATTCTATCACACTTAAAGACAGTGTTCAATGTATAGTCTATCACATTTGAAGTCAGTTAGATCAAGAGTTTATTTTCATGCTAAAATTTTCTATATCCTTACTGATATTTTATCTATTTGTTGTATTATTACTAAAAGAACTATGTTAAAATCTTGCAATATGATTTTTGATTTGTGAATTTTCCTTATATTTCTGTCAATTTTATTTTGCTTCATATATTCTGAAGCAGTGTTATGAGATGTATATAAATTTTAAATTGCTGTTTTCCTGATGTATTAACTCTTTTATCATTAGAAAATGCCCCTGTTTTATATGACTTTCCTTTTCTCCCTTTCCTCATTTTCCACTGATCAAATGTTTTTAGCAATGCATATCCCCCACATAAAACTCTGGCTGATTTGGTAATTATACTTCACTAGTTTTTTTTTTATTGATTACCTTAGAGATTATAACTCAGATCCTTATTTTATGACCATTTATTTTAAATTTGTACTTTTATCTACTTTCCAGACAATGTGAGGTACATAGAACACTTTATGTCCATCTACCTACTTCTTGACTTTTGTACTATTGTTGTCACACATTTAATTCTAACTATATTTTGAACCACAAAATATGTTATTTCTTTTTATGGATTTACTATTTCGATGTATAAACATATTTACTCTTCATTCCTCTCTACATTTCTCTGCTTGCTTCTGGATTCATTTTCATTCTGCTCAAAGAAATACTTTACTATTTTCTTTAGTATGAGTCTACTGCTATGAATAATCTTTGTTTTTGTATTTCTTTCTTAGCTTCACTTTTTTGAAGGATATCTCATCTGGGTATAAAATTTTAATTTAGTAGGTTCTTTTCTCCTTTCAACACTTTAAAGATATTTCATTATCTTCTGGCTTTCATTGCTTTTTTTTCACTTCTTTGAAAGTAATGACTTTATCATCCTTTGAGTACTCTTAAGATTAAGCTCTGTCTATGTTTTTTTTTTTTTTGCTTGCTTTATGTTGAAGAAACTCAGTGTGATTTTCCTTGCCTTGTAGAATTTTCTTTGTATTTACTTTCTTTGAGTTCATAAGACATCCTGGATTTGTCCTTGCAGGTTTTTTTTCCAGCATTGAAAAATTCTTGGTAACACTCTCTGCAATATTGTAGTTGCCTCATTGTGCCTCTGCTCTCTTTCAAGGACTCAAATTGCATGTATATTAGAACTTTTTTTTTTAACCACAACCCACCTATATCTTCTGTATTTTTCATTCATTTTATTCTCCATGCTTTAGTCTGGATATTTTCTACTGACCTGTCTTCCAGATCTGTAAGCCCTTCTTGAGCTCTTTCCAAACTACAGTTAAGCCTATCTTTTGAAATCTGAATTTAAGTTGCTATAATTTTTAGATGTAGAATTTTTATTTGATTCTTTTTATATGTTCCAGTTCTATGGTAGGATTATCTGGCTTGTTTAGTTTCTTGAACATATTGATCAACTTATCTTTAATTTCATGTCTGGAAATTCTAATATTTGTGTCACCTATGGGTCTATTTCTATTATTTACTTACTTGTTCTTTTGACACTTTTTCTTCACTAAGACTGCACTTTTTTATTGAGTCCTAGACATTATGTTTGATTGTAGAAACTGATTTCTGTTTCTTATTCCAAAGAGGATTTATCCCACCCTCTGGCAGGCAGCAAAAAGATAGAACATATCTGATTATGGACTGAGCTGACTGGAAGCTGATTTTCTGTAGGGCTTGGTCTTCCTCTTAATCATCCCTTTCCAAGGTACAGCTTTCCAGGTTTCCCAACTGAGACTCTTCCCAGGGCCATGAGAGTGCCAATACTCTGTCCTACTTTATATTTACTTTCTGCTTGGCTGCTGCTGCTTCTTTTTTTTTTTAAGTTTTTTTTTTTTTTTTTTTTTTTTGATGTGGACCATTTTTAAAGCCTTTATTGAACTTGTTACAATATTGCTTCTGTTTTATGTTTTGGTTTTTTGGCTGAGAGGCATGTGGGATCTTAGCTCCCTGACCAGAGATTCAACCCACACCCCCTGAATTGGAATGCGAAGTCTTAACCCCTGGACCACCAGGGAAGTCCCCTCTGCTTGGCTTCTTAGCCTAATCATCAATACAGCTTTATTGGTAACTCCTGTGAAGGTAAGAGATTCTTCCTTTTTGGGTAGTTTTAGGCCCCTCAAATTCCTGCCTGCCATGATAGCACAAAACTCTAATGTTTGGCTTCTCAGTAGGTAGCAGCTGGCCTTTACCTGCCTTCTCATCTTCTTTCCCTAAGCCAAGAATTGGCATATGCCATTACAGGAAAAGTGTTAAAAAAAAAAAAAAACTGGGCTTGTCCTCGTAAGCTCCTTTTACTCCAGAAGCTTGCCCCTCATATCCTGGCTGTCTCAGCAATTCTCCAATGCCTTCAAGCTTATGTCTTTGTATGTTATCTAGCTTTTCCTAACTGTTCTCAGTAAGAGCTTTGATCTACTCCAAGCTACTACATAGTATTTGGAAGTGAAAGTAATTTTTTTCCCCAAAAATGATGAGATTAGCCAATATTGAGTGATAGTTTACATATTAACAATTTGTTTTAAAGTAAATAATTCAAAACTCTTTCTTCCTTTGTATTACAAAGAGCTCCAATAACTTTTTGAGTATTTTTTGAGTATGTATATTATGAATTTAATTTAGGTAACTTTCCATTATCAGTTAAAAATGTGTTATATCTTTAGAAGCATAGTTATGTTTTGAGATATTAATAAACCAGAACTTTGGTATGTGGTACTTTAGTTATAAAGTGATAACAAAATAGGAGGAAAAACATCCCTCAGGGCATCACAATATTTGGTTCTTGGGGTACATGCTTATATAGGTGTTTTAAAATAGAGTCTCAATAATTAGACTCTCTTGGATGAAGTTCAAGAAATCCATTTAGAATGAGATTTTAGAATCATAGCTTTCAATTAGTTAAGAATTGATCTAAGCACTAATCTAAAATATTTCACAAATAGGGTGAACCTTGTCATCCCTTAAGAGTCAGACGTTAGGAAAACCCTGTGTTACAGGAAATTCTTTTGGAACTGCTATGCTCAGTACCTATTTCCTTTTGACATTGCACAATCATTGTATGCATAAAGGCCCATCTTCTATACTCCATCAAAATCATGGATAGTCTTTCCTCTATATCTTAGTATCTTCATTCTAAGGGAGGATTAATTCCATGTTTTCCTCTCCATCCCATTCTCCTATGTAATTTTATCTTACCTGTATATCTCATCTTCTTAAAATGATATTATTATTATTATCAAATATTTATCAAATATTTGTATTATCAAATACAAATTTATCAAATATTTGATCTGAGAAACTGATACATAATAAGATACATGTTTCAACTGAAAGCTTTAAACACATCTGAATCAAAATACTTCATTATAACAACTCTTGAATAAAATAATCTTAATAGTGTTCTGGTATACATACATTTTCAAAGAAAAAAAAACATTGCTTTTTTTCTTCATTAAGTATTTGCATGAGTCTTTAAGTTACAGCTTTCTGGTTATAAATGTATAGATTTGAATAAGTTCTAAAGATTTTTTTCCCCCTGAAACCAATTCAAACCTAGAGGATACAGTATAACAACTGTCATCGTAATTAAGATAATCTTGTGCTTTGAAACTTTTGTTTTAACCAAGGTAGCATCTGGTTTTCTTTATTTTGACAATTGTAGTTTCCCAGTTTCAGGATTTTTTACATTATAATTCAAATTAATGTTGCATGGTGTCTGCCAGTTTTCATGGTTTGCAAGTATAATACCCATTGGTCGTTTTTATTGGAAATTACAGATTTTTATTTTATATAATAAGTTTTTAGGAGGGATGTAATTTGTAAATCCATGAAAGAATGAATCCATTTTCATTCAGATATCTAAATTATTTTATTGCCTTTGTTTTACAAAGATACATTTGTCTCAAGGGCATTCAAGTTTGCATTAGAAAACAAACAGCTTGGTATTGCCACTTGCCACAGTTTTGAAGATATGTTACATGATCCAGAAAATACACCATAAAAAGAAAAATGGAAATATTATTATATTGCTCATGGCCTACTTTACTGTCTTAATATTATCAAAAGCCTTATTTTCAGATTATTCCTTTTATGTAAATTATCAGCAAAAGACCAGTATATTGCTGTGGTTAGATTACTATTCTCTTGTATATATCGTTAAACACCTTACTACTTAATTATGATCTCCAAATGGTGTTAATATAAAAATGTTGTGACTTCAAAACATTGAAAATCCTTGGTCTAGCTGTTATAACACCATGTCCACAAGATATAGCTATATGCCTGATTTATACTGCACTTATGTTTAAATTTAATGCCAACATTTTATTGCTAAGAAACATGTTAAATGAGGATGGAGATGCCATATTTATTGAAGGGCACATCTACATTGGCAGGTGTTTTCTGAATTAAACATTTGTTTCAGATAATATTTTATTCAGGAGCATCTTATCAGCCAAAATGTTTTCTCTCTTTTTTTCAAGTTTTGAAAATTCCAGTTTCCTTACCACATATCCTAAGCTGGAAATGTTTGGGAAGAAATATTCTTTTCCTTTGGTCCCAAATGCTTCAGAACTCTCATTTCCTTATTGAAAATCTTCTGTCCAGGGCTGGTATTCACACAGAATATTTCAGCTCTTTAGGCATTGAACTTTATTTTCCAAATGTTTTTCTTTAAAAATAGGCTTTTAGATTGGAGCTTCTCATTTGGAAATAGCTGAAAGTCTGTAAGTACACAGGTCAAAGTGGAGGGACTGGAAAAGCACCGTTAGAATATGACACTTGTCTAAGACAATTTTCAAAGTAATCTCAGAAAGACGAGTGATTGAGGTTCCCAAAGAAACTGCTGACAATGTCTGAAATTAACACACTTAGTTCTAAATCTGTGCAATTTGACCTTAATTTTTTTGTGAACAAAAGTTACACTTTGCACTAATTTGCATTGCTGCTACTTTCATTTTAAATTGGAATTTTTTATCACCATCCATCTGTAAGATACCTCCTGTTACTAATTTCTGATGTGGATTCCCTCATTAATATGAGCTCCACAACTGCATCGATTAAAAGTTATCTAATCATATCTGGCTCATCCCATGTTGTATCATTCTGTTCCTGTATTTGATAGAGAGTGATTTAACTGACAATGTTAGTATATAAAGATAATGAATCAGATAGTAATATTGGAAGAGTAAAATTTTAATATATCTATTGATGTTTTATAGGATTTAAAATTTTAGGTGCAGTTTTCTTTTTTAGCCATTTTAGTAGAGTAGAAAACAAATTTTGTATTTTGTAGTCTTGTAAAGATATGTAAAGAGTGTTCAAATGAGAATTTAAATGGATTCCTAATTAAATATTATGCACATCTTTGTAAAACAATTTTCTTTCTTTTCTTTTTATGATTAATCATTTTGAAAGCTCTTAAGTGAAAGAAAATTCTGTTTCTGATAACAACCTTCACAAGTATGAAACCAATATAGAAAACATTGTCTTTAAGAACATTTGAAAATCAAAAGGTTGAGTTACTGAGAGAGTAAGACACCTCTGGAATATACTGGCCACTCTTAATTAGTTGTTTAGATCAGGGGCAAAGAAACAAAACTTCTCAACAAAACATACAAGTGCAGTGAGGTGCGGATCCCTTTAAGAGCTAGATTTGATAGCTGTGTTAAAGCATCAATAGACATGTCAAGAATTAGGGGTAGGGGATTAAGAGATACAAACTATTCTGTACAAAATAAGCTACAAGGATATGTTGTACAACATGGGGAATATAGCCAATATTTTATAGTTACTATAAACGGAGTACTACCTTTAAAAATTGTGACTCGCTATATTGTACACCTATAAATTATATAATATTGTACATCAGCTCTACTTCAATTAGAAAAGAAGAATTCTCTTTATAATCTCAGACTTAACTCTATCTGAGTTGGCCAGTGCTGAGGCTTGAGGCCACTTGGAAACTCTCAGCATCTGTTCCTTTATTTGCTGAAAAATTGAGCATCTCTAATTATTAAAATTCTACCTTTAATATCAATGAGAATTTACTGAAGGATTAAAGGACTCTTGCTGCCCTCTGGTTTCAGTAATTATAATAAGCTCTCTGTAAGTTTGTGCATTTTAATCTCTATCCTTCCCCTCTATATCTGGTCCTTAGTGCCTATTATTTGTGGGGCTGCTCTTTCCCAACCTGCCCAGTGTGTTAACCCCAAGGAGAAACATGCACTTTGATTAGTGCTTTCTTAAAACTATGCATCTGTTTTCTCTTCTGGAAAATAAGGATGACATTACCCATCATCCAGTGTGGTGACACAAAAGAGGAAATAATCTTTGTGAAGGTGCTCTGCCTAGTACCTTGTACATAGAAAGTGCTGTTTTGGCTCTTTTACCATCTATTCTCTTCTCTCTAAACCCCTCCCCATGTGATGAGAATTGCTGGTGCCCTGGGGAAAGGGAGCTTTTGGAGCTAGTGACTGTTTAATGCTCATGCTATGGGGAGGACTGCCTTTCTCTGATAGATTCTTCCCTGGTGTACATTGGACCTTAAATTCCTCTGCTCTCTAGCTTCTATATAATTCTTGCTATTTGACTTAATTGAGACCTGAAGCCTAAACTATTAGAAGCTATAAACTATTTCTAACAGCACACCAAGTGAAGAGAAGAATTTTAAAAATCAATAAAAAGTCTTAATGTAGGAACCATGATGACCACTGAGATTATCATAGAAGAATGAAAAGAACTCTTGCCTGAGTGGTCAAAGCCTTTTGCTCTTCCCTAATTTTGAGTCTGACATGCTAGTAGGCTTCTTTAACTTTTTATTAATCTATTATAATATCTGAGTGTTAAACTAGATCAGGTGCAAAGATTTTGTCCAGAACCCTAGTACAATGAGATACTCTAAGAAAACATACCTCAGAAACATTTGAAAGCTGCTGTACTGTGCCCTGCCCCTCACACCCCCAATCTTGTAGAGTCACAAAATGGCGTGGAGTGTCTGTGAGTTCCTAGAAAATGAAATTTTCTTAAGATTATCTAATCCAGTCTCCCCCACAAACCATTATTTCCTAAAATTCATTCTGGAAGACACTGGCCAGCTTCAGGGAGAAAGCTAAATTTAAGAACGTGGCAATCCTTATATCTTAACTAGCCATTGTTCTTAGTGTAAGAGGAATACATGTCACCAAACCATCAAGTTTTCTATTCAATCTATTTTCCTAACAAAGGTGTAACTGTCAGGACTTTTTGGCTTATTTAGAATCACAACATGACATGAATGATCGTCCGCTGTTAAAAACAGCTCCACAAGAATGAAGGCAACCTGTCATCATAGAACACCCATTTCTTTTGACCTAATCCTAAAATGTGAGACGTGGTATTACAAAAGGTTATTACTAATTTCCTCGTTGTAACAAAGTTTTTTTTTCCTCTTTGTGGATTAAATGCAATTTCTTATCAGCCAATATTATTAATTCAGCTCAATCCTAATGAACTCCTATCCCATGTCTTCCATTTGTAATGCATTGTGAAGGAATGCCCACTGTGTCTCTCCCACTTCTGTGGCTAGCTTGGGACACTTGGGATGGCAAACAGAAGTTCAGAAAGGGTAAGTGCCATACTCTTTGGCCCATGATGCATTGAAGAGCCTGGGGGATAAATTCATGCTCTGGCTCATGGGTGGAGGCAGAGTAACTGAAGGATCCTTGATCTTTCCCTGCCAAACACAACACAGGCCCCTTTGCCCGCTCAGGTTCCTTACGTGACAAATGAGGTATAACTAAATCCCAGCATTTCTCAGGTCCTTTCACATTCTAATCATCCAAAGAACTCTTCAACTAGTTAATAATTCCTTTTTATCATAATAGAGCCTTAGAGCATAATTTCGATCATGGTTAAGTATAGTTAAGTGAGGCAGAGTTAATTAATAGGCATTTCATATTTCATATGTCAAGTAGTTTTGTAGGTGAAGATGAGCCCTACCATAGGTGTCATGGACATATTGTGTGAGGGTATGAGTGTGCACCCACATTAGGAAGGAGAAAACAAGGACAGAAAAAAGTAAAAAAAGTAAGAAGAAAATTTGGGAAAGAATGTGAAGGAAGGTGACTGTGGCCTGACCTAGCGTTCTTTAGAAGGAAAGCTACAATTTATGTTTGTGACAGAAAGAGGTTATGCAAAGTGCTGAACTGAAGGAATGTGTAAAGTGTGCACAGTGATGGAAGGTGGGAACTTAGTATTGAAAGTATCTGGTGGGGATGCAGTAATGGCTGGGGCATGTTTTCAGTCTAAGTGACAGATAAGTAGGTAAGTGTAGTTTTTGCTGTTTCTGATCTGCAAGGATCAATGTGTGCCAACTATGGAAAAGGAGATTTAGGTTCAGTTTTGAATTTCAAAATAAATACTGCATTATTCCACCAGGAAGCTTCAGTAAACAAAGAGTGCTTTATTCCTTTTTAAAAATTATTATTAAAGGCTTGACTGTTAAATATTAAACTTGACATTTTGATTAGCATGACTGTCAATATGTTCTCTGTCTTAAGGGTAATTAAGCATTATCTGAGAGCATATCCCATTTTCAAGGGTAGCTTTTTGATCAATACCACAGAAATAGTAAACGTATAGGAGAAACATATATAATTTGTTGATATACAAGTCAGAAAATTACACTAATGGTTTTAATTTACATTCCACCCTAGCCTTCTATTTTACAGGCAGAAAATTTGTGCTTCCTTTAATTGCACAAGCAATTAGGCATTTACACTCTCAAAATTAAGAGATAACGGCTAATTGTGTATGCAATATCTGTGCCCACCACTGTCAGTGGCTACAAACAATCCTGCTACCAAAATGAAAGCCAGGGATAAAAGCCGGTCCCGAGTCATTGCCCTTTTTTGAAGCTTGGAATATGCTTTGCTCATAACTTCAGTGGCTTTGAAAGTTCTATGTTTTTGACAGATGTAAGCATTAGCCTGCAGTGCTCCTTACGATCTGAAGTACAAATTATTCTCATTTAAATAAAGTGGAAATGGTGACAAGTTCTGAACAATTTTGTTATGAGATATATTATATTTGAAAATTTTCTCTGGAATATTTTAGACCAATCATGTTGGAAATTTAATATGAGTGCCTGATTTTTAAAGTTATATTTCCTGCTCTTAAAGCCCACCCAGAATTTGTCTCTAGTGATTTTATACCTCTTCAAATGACACCCAAATATTTACAGCCCCCAAAGCACCACAGGAGTTCCACTAAATATGATACATTCACAGAAATTGCTGTAGAAGTGAACAAAAGATGAGTCAGTGTCTTTCCACCTAAAATGTCTATTTCATTTGTATACCACTGAATTTACCTTGCTTTTTCCTCACTAAAATATGTAAAATATGCTTTCTGTGTTCCTTGTCTATCTTTCACAGTAAGTTTGGAAGAAAACAGTGTCCGTTTGCTACTGAATATTTTCATTCAATGTCTCCAAATAAGAGATCAAGACTTTTTAAGACCCTTAACCCAAGTTGAACACCCTCTGTGCAGTAATCAAATTCAGCTATTTAAAAAAAATCATTAATAACAGCTGTGAAACACAAAAATCCATGAGGTTGAATTTTGCTGTAACCACATACTGAAAAATCCCTGCTTTTGCTAAATCTACTTAGAAGCCCATAAGAGTAGCTGAGCACAGCCAACTAACTCTTAATTCTACTTGACTCCCTCAGTCTGATATTCTAGCCATTATTTTTGTTGTTTTTCAAAAAATCTAACTACCCTTGCACTTATGTCATAAAAAATTCTGCCTTTTTTCCCTTTTTTAATATTTGTATTCAAGACAAACAACAGGAGGTTGAAATCAGGCCATTTAAAAGAAACATCTGCTGACATTTATTCATATGCTACATGTTCCACTTTCATCATTGAATGTAATGATAAACACACATTCCAGTCAATAATGGCAATTCCCAGCCAAGCTTTACAAATGGTCTCTTTAACACCTAAATTGACAGCTCGGGAGATTTTGAGATAGAAGCTAAATATGGTACATTTGGACACTGTTTGCCTAAGTCTAGGATGTCTTGAAGACTTTAATAAGCAGACATACATTATAAAATAGAAGAAAGTCTTGACTGTTCAGGTATTGGAGCAATTGAGTTTGACACTTTTTGAGCACAGATTAAAAGCAGAAAAAAAGAAAAACCTTCAAAAACAAATGGCCTCTTGGAAGAGTAAAGTGAAATACAGCTCTGGCCCACACTACGTGGAGCATAGTTTCATTTAAGAGAGAAAACTAATTGCATCTCATTTAAATTATAGATCTTAATTGTGGAATGCTCCATAAGTTAAATATTTATTTTGCTTCCCAAGTTAATTGAAATAAACCCTGCTCCCAGTTTCAATTATTATAAGAACATTTTTAATAAAATATTAAATTTGTTCCACTTATTGCTTGCAATGAGTAATTATGTCAGCTTTTAATATGCAAAGGATTTCTTTCAAGCCTATGCCATAGGTTATGATACACATTTCTAACTTTTCCTCAGGAGGGGACATCTCACAGCAAAGTGAATTAACAACACTGAAGATAACCATTAGAGATCTCATGATAGGATTGAAATTAGCTTGAGTCACCACTGTGAGGACATATAAATACATACTCCTCCGAGACATTAAGGATCCCATTTTATGTGTATCTTTTATGCATATCCCTTTACATTTTAGTTCAGATTGATTAACCTTATAACTGAATCATAGACTGTGTTCCAGCCAAGCAGAAAATCACAGCTTTACCCAACTCCATCATGTGTGAAGAGTTTTTCTTTTCAGAACTCTGCTGTTACTGTGGTTTAAAACAGGTCATTCGCTACTTAACTAAAAAGAATCTAGATATTTAACACACTTTCAAACAGAATGAGAGGCTTGTAAAATTATCTCATACAATGTAATCCAAAGAACAAGTCACACCAATCTGTAGTGCTCCGATTAATGGTATTTTTCTCTGAAATCAGCTTTATTTAGGAGACAGCTTGAAATTGTTTTTTGTTTTTTGATTTTGTTTCTCTATGCAGGACAAATGGAGATAAATTTGGAATATCATATTATAGTATTTTCATCTGCTTCCAAGGCATGTTGAGCAAGGTGGCCAGACAAATCTTAACACCTTATTATTGTTCTATGTGGGAAAATAAAAAATCCAGAAGACGGATTTACAGTACTGTGTGGAGTTAGAACTATAGCAATATAAAGGATGGCAGGTGGAGAACAGGTCACAAGGACTTCTGAGGCAGTGTGATAGAGGTCTGGGTAGAAACTGCTATTTTCAAAGTCAGCATTTAGATTAACAGTGAGTGCATTATAGAAAAACCTGAACACCATGATGTTCCTTTTCATAATGTCACCTCTCCTATGAATCTATTGAAACCGGTTCAATGAAATTTTCCTCTAGCCACCCACTTTCACATATTCACATCATTACTGTGCAGTAAAATTATGGTGGGTAAACCAGTTTGTTAAAGCTTTGGGGCAGAATTTAGAGGAATCCGTTGGTTTCTCCTGATACTCCATCCTAAAAGTTTTTTAAACATGGATGTTTGGCAGGAATGTAACCCAGACCTGCAGCAACTACACATGAGCAGAGTGTACTTAATGGGAAAAGGGAGAGAAAGTATGTGCTCTTTCCCAGGCCCCCAAAGCCAGAGCAGAGCAAAGATGGGACGCCAAATAAATCTGCCAGTGATTACGCTAAAGGAAATTATGATCTTGTTATAGAAACCATTAAAGGAAAACCAGAGTTGGTATGTAAATATTGTTGCATCATTATACCACTGAAAAAAACAACCTAGTGCAACATTAGTATGTTATGCAATTAACAAAATGAAAAATGAGCTACTTGAATTTAAAGCTTTTAATGTTTTTCAAACAGATAATAAGCATTTTCAACACCACTGTAAAGCATAATAGAAAAGATCTCCCTCAAAGAGTAAGTGACATATCAATACTTACAATGCATTAAGGGCTTGATGTACATTCACATATCTCTGTTATTTGTTATTTTCTAACTCATCAAACAGAAACCCTGTATAAACTAAGGCAGAATGAAGACAGAAGACTTGTGAGAAGAAGGAAGTGATTTTTACGATTTTTTTCAGAGATTGTTGACCTGCATGTGTTTTACTGATTTTGAGACAAAATGGCTTGGATAGTCAAATTTGTATAGGCAAAAGCGCCATTATTAAGCACTGTATGTAATATTTTAAATCTAGAAGTATTTTAAAAATATTAATATAATTCTTCAATGCCTTAGAATAATAATATATAATTAACATTTAATCTGTTATTAAGTTTTCTTTTTGACACCCTAAAACCAGCAATTAATTTATATATTCAATTACTCTAGTAGAAACTAAAAAATACTTTAGCAGAGTTACTTCAATGGAAATGGGAAAACAAAAACTTCTTTAAAATATGCTACAAAACATTCTCATGCACTACAGTATATAGATGTTACACAAATAATATATTCATAATATACGAATTATAACTATACTATTCATCTTACTGTGCTACTTTTTCTAGTTGAACAAAAAAATCACAATTATTTACTGTTCAAAAGTCAAAGAATCGCTCAATCAAAAAATTTTATAAAAATGAACTTACATTACCAACAATGGAGCTATTTTACTTTGCAGATGATGAGTGATTTCAGTATCAAATTCAGAATAGTAAGGAAAAATTCATATGGGGACAATGCAACTTTCATAATTTCTAAATGGATGTCATTTACTGTAGGCACTAGAAAGTTAATATGTTCTCTAAAGATTTCTTTAATTTAGTTGTTGCTAATTTATTCACACTAATACAGAAAAAAATACTGCAAAATTTTTCATAACAAAAAAACTGTGCATATCTCTGTGTTTTAGCTGGCATGTGGTTCTACACAGATGGTTTGGGGCTTTCTTTGCTGCAAAACAGATGGGCCTGCACTGTCCCTTACCAATCAAAAGAGAACTTGAAAATATAGGAATATCTTTACCTACATTGCGTCCTTTAATTCAAGAAATTAAAATGCCTAAAAGTATAAATAACTGCCTATGGAAAATAATTTTTGAAGTGGGATGTCATATGTTGAAATTATACAGTAACCCAGTTCATGTTTAATGCAAAAAATATAAAAAGTTTGGCTTGTACTTGATACTGTTTGTAACATACAACTATTAACTTAAGAAATTTACAACTATGAAATGACTGTTATCATGTGTTCACCTTGCCTAAAAAACACTGCTGTTTTAAAACTTGAAGTGCAGTTAAGCATATTTCAATTCAAAGTGATCATTCTAGGCAGCGTCATCCAATGAACCAAGTTAGCAAACACATGTGAGTTTGGTACTCTTATAACTGACATACTTTTACAACCAAAATAGAAGTGCAAACAAAGCTCTGAATTAACCTGAATGCTTTAAGTATTACTTTAATTATTCACAACAGAAATTATAAAGTCTTTTGTGCATTGAATTAGAATTGTGGCCTGCCTTCAGTGTTAAGATTTCTGTTGAAATGTGGAAGTATGGTATTCAGAACTATTAAAAGCACTCTTTGTTTTGTACATATCAGTAAGTTGTACCAAGTAACATGGCAGCACACTCTCGTATCATCACCAAGTGAGAAGCAGACATCGTAGACTCATGAGCTTAGAATATAGCATTGCTTATAGGGAGAGCTCTTACTGCTTTTATCTCTAATATACAAATACAATTGTCAACATGTGACGTAGCGACCAGTTTTTGATATTTTGTAGATATACATTCTACCAGTGAGTAACTTTGCTGGGCATAGTCAAGGGTAAGGTTAGCTTTTAGAGGCTGGTGTTCCTTTGTGGCATTATATGCAAAGGCTAGTTTAGCTGTCTGCCTTTACTTACCCAGGATAAGTGGTTTCAGAGCACTGTGTACCCTGTATTTTACATCCCTCCCAAACTGTGCATTTACATATTGTACAACCTTTCCAGAAAGGGAAAACTGATGAAGCTCTAATGCTTAACTATAAGAAAAAATCTAAAATCACTTTACATCTATAACCATATCTATATCATCTATATCTATATTTATATAAGCACACACACATATACATACATATATATTTGCAACTATACATATAACTATGTATAACTGCATCTCTGTCTCTCTTTATCTCTATATATGTCTGTCTCTCTCTCTCTCTCTCTCTCTCTCTATATATATATGTTTACATAGATCTTCATTCCTTGCAAATATTTTACCAAGGAACATAGAAAGAAAGACTTTTTCTACATATAAGCAGTGTATCTTAAATTGGTTTCATATTTAAATGTTCAGATTCTGAAAGAAACTGAGTATTTTTTCTTTTGTCTGTGTGATGCAAAATAACAGCTTTGCTGGTATTTTTTCAATTACATGAAAACCAGTGTCTTTCATAGATGAAAGGTTTTGCCAGGCTAGTAAATGTAAATAAAACTGTAAAATAAATATATTTAAGAAAAGAAACTCTTCTCAAGCACTCCTAATACTTTGGCAGCATCTATATAAACAAACAATTGATATGGTAATTACAAACAATCTTTATCCATTCTTTAAAACTAGTTTCTAAAGATGTCTTCTAGCCTAAACCTAGATCAAATTACTGCAGTTGAATGAAGTAAGATTGTATTCTTAAAAATGTTCCTGTGACTTTACTTTTTTTAATAATTGAAAGTCTTCTATTTTTTTCTTTTTTTTTTTTAACATTAGTAAAGTTTGCTGGAATGGTTTTCCAGTGAAGTATGAGTTATGAAATTCTCTGGCTTAACATTCAGTCAATAGACCTTAAGCTCTCTAGAGAATCAAGGAGCATCATTAGCAAAATGAAAGCTTTCCAGCATTTTTAAGAAAAATGTCTGAATTGTTGGGAATATTCTGGCTATTGAGGGGAACTGATACAGCCCAAGTAAAAAACGCCTAAGTCCCTAGGCTGAACATTTTATGGATTATTCCTGGACTCTGTTGAGAGAAAGAATACACCTACCCAGTCCTTGGTATTGGAAAATGTATGTTGTGCCATCAGCCATTACTGACTTATCTGGCTCTTCTGGAAATGGGTCTGAGGTACCCAAAACATGAGATATATTCATGCCTATTTCTTGGACAGTTAGATGCTTCCAAGCTTTTTGTCAATTTTTAAAATAGTCTTCTGCTAATTATGTGGGCCAGGTTCAATTTTGTCAAGCCAAATTGACCTGAACAGAAGCTTAAGATCTTTTACTTGACTTTTGTCAAAAGTAGACTGTAAAATTGTGTTCATTTTCTTGCAAACAAATACTCATTATATTAGGAAGTAAGAGTTAGAAACTCCTACTCATTATTCCTCATTTCAACTATTAATACCTGTGAAAACTGTATGAAAGTGCAAAGAGAAGGCATTACTGTTACTTGTCCTGGTGGCAGATAGTATTATTGTTTCTAATTATTTGCAGTCCCTTCCTGTGACAGCATTACATTAGTCACTGCACCACTGCCATCACCCTTGGCCACAGGACTTTCTTTTACAATGGTCTGTGAGCCAAAGTGATGTACATCGCATCTAAGCAGAAACCTTAAGAGCTATTGCATGATTCTGCCATTACTTTTCCCCCAGTGTAATAGAGAACAGTTGCTCTTCCCATAAGAATCCTGGAATAAAAAAGACATGGGGGGCCAGAGTCATAAGTGTTCCCCAGCTGACTTGAACAGGAGGAAAAAATGATCCTTTGCTTTTGTGAGCCCCTGAGATTTAGTGGTTATCTATTACTAAAGCAAAACCTAGAATAAGCTAACTAATAAGGAAATAAAGAATTTTCAAAATAATCACTTCAATTTTTATTACATCAAAGGAACTCTGTCTGCACTGTGGAGGACAGATGGCTATGGAGAAGTCTGGAGTCAGGAATATTAGCTGCAGGATAACAAGAGGAAGAAGCCTGCATCCCTGCTACCAAGTAGCTGACAGTTTAGTGGGAGAAAAAAGAGTGAAAATCATTTCCATACTGGTGTGGAGCTCTGAGTTAGTAGGAGTTGGGGGCTTATGTAAGGCTTTGTACAGAAGATGAGTCTAAGGGGGGAGTAAAATGTGAATTGAATATTGAGTGGAAAGTGGTCAAGAATGATTAAGAAAGATCACTAATTGTTTCTTGACTGCTTTGGCAGATTATCAAGTTATCTGAATTTAGTTCTTTGATTTTTTTGTGATTAAAGACAGTTTTATGTAGTGCATACTGGACTTCACATTCATGCTTTTAAAATTTAGTCTTTTAATTAATATTTGTGTATTAATTTATTTTAAAATGTATTAAGTATTATCTTATACGAAAAGATTATACAATATTATTTTTTAAAATATTTATTTATTTATTTGGTTGCGCCAGGTCTTAGTTGCAGCAGGTGGGCTCCTTAGTTGTGGCTCGCAGGCTCCTTAGTTGCAGCTTGCCGGCTCCTTAGTTGTGGCATGCAAACTCTTAGTTGCGGTATGCATGTGGGATCTAGTTCCCTGACCAGGGATTGAACCGATGCCCCCTGCATTGGGACCACGGCGTCTTAACCTCTGTGCCACCAGGGAAGTCCCCATACAATATTATTTTATAACCTGATTTTTCTACTATATCACTAATAGTTTCTGTACCATTACATTTTGATCATTTTACTTTGCTGAATTCCATTTATAGACAATGTAATTCATTTAACCCATTTTATATTGTTGGATAGTTAAGTTGTTTCCCTTTTTTTTCCTATTCTAAACAATGCAGTAGATATCTATCCATTTACCAGCAGGATCTGACAATACCTACTTTCCTCACTCAATATGTTCTTATAAATACAAGTCCCCTTTCCCCAGGAAAAGAAATTCGTAAGCTTTAAATTGTGGACCTCATATACTAGTGAACAATGTTATATTACCCCATCAGATTGTTTTTGTTTCTTTATTCCTGAAAGCTGCTGTACTAACTTGTGGTAATCTAAGAGCTGAGGTTGTCTGAAGAGCCACAAGTCAGGAAAACACAGTAGTATCCTATCATTTTATGCATGGATATGCACATCCTGGCAGTACTGTACCAGGTATCAGGCCAACTATTCCCCAAATAGTCAGATTTCTGTCTCTGTGGAGTCAATCACCAAGAAAGGATTATTTATCCTCACCTGGCGGGACTCAGGAGTGGCCATATAACCTTCAGGCAGAAGTTTAAAAGCCAGTACATGATTGTCTATGCCTTTTTTTTGCCCCTTTGCCGTGAGACCAGGTGTGGATAGTGGCTGCCCTGTTACCTGGATCCTATTACACACATTCAGTAACAGAGCCACAGCTACAGTGGACAGAAAGTATGAGTGAGAAATAACTATCTGTTTTTGTAAGGCACTGAAATTCTGGATTCATTTGTTATGACACATTGCTTTTCCTCTCCTGACTAATGCACCTAGAGAACACCTCTGTATTCCTGCAGATAAGGAGATCATGAGAGGCAGTACAGAGTAATGCATGAAGACAGTCTTCCTAGGCTGACAACCTGCTTTTGCCTCTTCCTAACCGAGTCATCTTGAGGACACTGTATGACTTCGCAGAATTTTCTATCCTCACAGGAAAGGTTATGAAGGTTGTTATGAAGGTTAAATGAGATATCAAATGTAGTGTTTAATATCTCATAATACATAAACATTTTTCAATATATATCAGCTATTATTTTTAAAATTTTAGTATTAGTTTTAGTACGTTTAAGCAGTAAAAAACTTGAGTTTTAAGTGAAAAAAACACCTGGACCTCAAATCTCAAATGTATGAATTTGGATTTGTTATGTGAGTTCTCTGAGCTTCTGTTTATTCATCTACAAAATGAGAATAAGAATGCCTAGCATTGTGTCGTTGAGGTGATGAAATAAGTTTGTGTGTGTAGGGAGCACAATGTCTGGCATATTGGAAACACCCAATAAACGGTAGCTGCTATTATGACTAAAAATTAATAGTCTTCACCACCTAAAAGCCTCTGGATGATGGAAAAGCATTTTGGTGACCATATTTCATCTTCTCTGTATACTAGATTCTCAGTTTGTCACTTTGAATCTGATGCTACATTCCAAAATCAACTTGATGGATCAACTGATTTTTATATACATATTTCACGTACATGGCTGCAGGAACCATCTTCGATCTGACCAAAAATCTTTTTGGAAAACTAAACCATGTTGAACTACATTTAAAAAATGTATTATGCAAAATCCAGTCATCCATCTGGCCTAGTCAAAGAGGACTTCAAATATACTTTGAGATAAAAAGATCAGGCAAGGAGTGGAACCACCTGAATTACAATCTTGATTTACCAAAAACAGACTCTATTAACTTGGGCTAGGCTTTTGGGTGCACGTTTCCTCATCTCTAATGTTACTTTGTTAGGACTGAAGTAGGAGACACTGTACATTTGGTTCTCAGAGCCCTGAAAGGATAAACAGATATGTTTTATCATATTACTTTAGCATAATTTTCTCTTCAAATGCAAAACTGGGCAGAAACTATCAAGTGTAAGTCAGCGCTGAAAGTACTAATACGCTAGGATTTTACCCCATATAGTTCCATGGTTCTTGAAGTCTTAAATCTGGAGCAAAAAACAACAGCATTATTATCCACAACAACCAAACTATCCCACCTGCCAGCCCCATGCCCCGGTCTTCCTTGTCACAGTGAATATTGTCCTATGAGTGTGAAAGTAAGAAAAACAATTATTTTCCTACAGCTGTACTCATTTATTCAAATCTTTTCTTTCTCTTTTCCGTCTAATAGCTGCTCATTTTTAAAATTTCATTCACGTTAATAGTGTTTTTCAAATTAAAGGTTACTTTCCCAGGAATAGAGTCCAACTGAAGTACAGAAGATTCAAAATATAATTTGAGGAAGACATGTACAAAAATGGTAGGTGTTCATAAAAATGTTAGAAATTGATAGATTTTAGTTTAGCTTCTGTCTTATAATACCATCAAACCACAGGATTCTGTTTTCATGACCTCAAAATCAGGATGAGTATGTGGTAAATAAATCTAGTTTAATATCTGAGTGTTTGCAAATATACAGATGTTTATTTTTGTATAAATACTGCACACTTAGAATTTTTCCACATCAATTACATTTGTAAAAATCATTAACATTTTTATTTGTCTTGAACTAGCAAGGGTAAGTGGAAAACACTAAAAACATTCCAGAGCCACTGAGCAAGCAGATGCAAACATGCCTTAAAATGACTCAAACTTTCCATGCAGGCAAGGAGCATTACATCAGAATGTCTTCCTATTATGCACCAACACAGTGGCATTTATCAGAAACAGACCAACAAATATTTATTGCCCTGAGGTACCCACAGGTGAAAGGTGAAAGAGTCAAAGTGAAAACTCAAAGGATGGATAGGGGGCAAGCAGTGATACTATGAAAGCCCCAAAGCACGTGATACATCTAGGAACTTGCTAAGGATACAGTGTGGAGGGAATCTAGGTAGGGGTTGTCAATGAGCCTGGTACACAATTAACTCAGAAAAGTGGTGATGGGAAGTTTAGAGAAGGATTGTGCAAGGCTTTGAACATCAAGCCAAAGAGTCTGGATTTTGTTCTGGAGACAGTGGGAAACCACAAATAGTTTGTAGTAGGGCCTGACATAAGCAGAGCTGGGCCGTGGGAAGATTGATAACCTGGCAGCAATGTGAAAAAGAAAAAGTGTACGCAGAAGGTTTCCTGGTTTTCAGATGACAAGGTGCCATCAAGATGCAAAGGGATTTTTTTTTTTTTAAGTTTCGTTAGCAGAAATCTTATATTCCCAATTCTTTTCTCTTGTAAGCTTTAAAATCTGTACGTATGGCAAAGACATAATCTTTCGCCTTAAATTAAGATTTTTAAACTTATTACAAAAATTGGGGGTCCTAGCTGCAAATCTTTCCTTTTTATTGTAACAAAAGTTTTCCGTGTGGCTAGTAGATAAACGGTCAAAAGAGAAGAAACTATGGTAGCCTAGGAAGGCTTTACTCAGTCTCTGCCCTACCATGTAAAATAAAATGTTAAAAAAACCAACACAGATACTTTATCATGCAATCGCATAGTAACTTTACCAGTAATTAGGAAAGGTCTGTAACCTCAGAAATATTTAACTAAAGACATAGTATATTATTACAAGTTATTTTTTTTCTTTCTGAAGAAAATCTATCTTGCTATTTCGCTTGGAAACTTGATAATAATATTGATTTATGTCTTCCTGTGGTATACAATATTATTAACTGTACACAAGTAAATGGAACCCAAACGAACCACTGTCATATTTTGCAGAACTGCCCTTGACATAATTTTGACACTTTTAAACTTAACGAATGTCGGCTGAATTCAGTAGATGTATGATATAATTTTCACCCCTTCTAAATATCACTAAGAAAGGCAGAAACATTCTGAATCTTTGAGCAGATAACTACAATTACTATAATCTTTTCTATATCATCTCTTAGAACATATTTAAATTATAAATGCCATAGAGGGATTTCAAAGATATAAAATTTCAAATAAAATTAAGACGTGTCAATTTTTTTCTATTTGTAAATTACCTACCTTTCACAAAACTCCACAAAGAAACATTTTGTCAACTAATAATTTAATAAATGTGACTTGTGATTTGAAGTGTTAAAACAAAGGATTTTTTTTTTCAATACAAGTAATACAAGAGGGTTTTCTGCTGCACTGTTTCAGAACTCTTTCTCAGTAAAGAAACCTTATCTAATCCTGTTTCATCCTTTAAAACTGCCTACACACTAATCTCTAGGGACAAATTTAATACTTTGCAACAAAGAGAATATATCCCTTTTCAGTGTGAATAGAGGAATTGTTAGGACACCAGTGAGGTATGAATAACATTATAATGCTGCCATTTACTTGGCAAAAGAAAAAGAAAGTCTCTTGTTGCAAGCAAAGAAGAAGGCCTCCTTCTTTGGGTTAAATTTTTTGACCCCTGGTATATCCCCAGACACCTATGTTCCTGTGCTATTTGGGTCTTCTACCTCTTGTGAAGTAAACACTGAGCAAATCTAAGTAAACAGTTTGTTTTAGTTGAAGATAGAAAGACTCCATTTAATTGAGTTTTGATGATAGATGTGCTCCAAATGGTGCAAACAACTTTGACATGGTAAAATAATATTGTCTTATGGCATGTGTAACACTACATACAGAATCTTAGCTTAGCACTTTCTGAGTTTACAACATTTAAGTGAGAAAATGACAAAAGAAAGCCAAACTGTCAGAAACAGAGAAACCTTTAACAATCCTAAAATACAGACTATAATTCTCTTCTTTATTCATTTGATTTTGGGAATAATCTTTGCAACAGAAGGAAGGGAATGAGAAACAGCCGAACTTTGTACTTGTGAAACTTAATTTTTCTGTGGTCCACTGCATAGCTGAAAATAGCATCTTAACTAACACTTGAACATTTGATTATATGATATGGTTGTGGGTGAGTAGTTGAGGCAACTCAACATGTCAAGGAAAGTAAACTCTAACTGAAACAAATCCTTCACTTCTGTTTTGTTTACTACTAGCATTTATGGATTAGATTACATTTAAATGATGTTACCATTAAAACCAGGCATCAATTTTAAAATTTCACAATTTTATATTATGTTTCTACATAAAGCATATTACTCATTTGAAATGTTTTTAAGAAACTAGCTGATTGGAAAATGGCAAAATGGAGGTGGTAGATTATCATTAAACTCGAAGACTAATATTTCTATTCTCTCACCTTTGCAGTATAGGTAATCCTTTTGCTAGCTTTTGAGAAATATTTTATATAGTCTTACTAAACATCAATTATGTATACCTTCTTCCTATATTCTTTAAAAACAAGCTTTTTTGACATTGGCCCCTTTTAAATGTAGGACAACAATATCCTGGGGAAACATATACAAGTTGCAATTTCATGCAACTTCAAAATCAGGAAAGGTTAATCTATAATAGAAAAAGTGATTTTGGCTAATTATAAGCTATCAACGAAGATTTGCTGGATGTTCTCGAAGCTATACTATCAGTAGTAAAGACTAAATGTTTCTAGCCCCCAACCAACAAAATTTGAAAAGCAAGTATGTCACTTATCCAATACTTGTAGTATAGATTGTGTACCTTGGATACACTATCTGTTTCTCACCAAGAACTTCCTCTCAATTTTATTGCTCTTCTATATTTTCATCTTTTTTCTTATAACTGATTCTTGGCTTTATTTTTCTTATAACTGATTCTTGGCTTCATGCATCTATATATTCTCATCCTTTCTCTCTTAAAACAAAACAAAAAACTGTTGAAAACACACTTCACATAAATATATAAACACCCAATAAGCCCATGGAAAAATGCTTAAACTTATTAGTCATCAGAGAATTGCAAAACCTCAAATAAAAGCTCACTCTAGAATTACTGAAATTTAAAGAGACTGAAAATATTACTGGTAGAAATGATGTGGAACTTTCATGAATTGTTGGTAGGAAACTAAAGTGATACAACTACTTTGAAAAACAGTTTGTCATCTCCTTACAAAGTCAAACACACCTTGCCTATGGCCCAGCAGTCCCAGAAAAAGAAAAAGACATGTCCATACAAAGACTTGTTCAAAAATGATAAGTCAAAATATTTATCAACAGATAAATAGCTATACAATATGTATATTGTATATTTATACAATGGAATACTAGTCAGCAATACAAAGCAACACACTAGTGATACACACTGCAAGTGGATAAATCTCAAGGATATTATGCTGAGGGAAAGAAGCCAGACAGAAAAGAGAACATGCTGTATGCTTCCATGCATATACAATTCTAGAACAAGCAAAACTAAGCTACGGTGATAAAAATTAAACCGTGGTTTCCTTGTAAGATTGATGTGAAAGAGGCATGAGGGAAATTTCTGGGGTGATGGAAATGTTCTCTATCTTGGATGAGGTGATAGTTACATGGGTGTATAGTTTTTAAAAACTATTTGAGCAGTTTTTAAAAACTGCTAGAAAAAAACTCTTAAAATCTGTATGCTTTTTTGTATATGAATTATAACAATAAAAAATAGAAAACAAGATCCAGTTTTGATTCCATATTGATCTCCTGATGAAACCTCTTTCACAGCCAGACTTCTTGAACAGGTTAACTTCTGTGTTCTCCAGTTCCCTAACTTTTGTTCAATTTTAAACTTAGTCATTCACTAGAATAAGGCCCCCACCACTTCTCCTATCCACAATTCTCTTTCCCTGAAGGATTTGGCCCGGCTAATGCCTATTTGTTCTTTAGGTGTCAGCCTAAACTTAACCATCTCCCAACCCTCCAGACCATGCTAAGAGCTGTGGCTATGTATTTCCATAGC
This sequence comes from Balaenoptera acutorostrata, assembly GCF_949987535.1. Taxonomy (NCBI): domain Eukaryota; kingdom Metazoa; phylum Chordata; class Mammalia; order Artiodactyla; family Balaenopteridae; genus Balaenoptera; species Balaenoptera acutorostrata. The sequence goes on along the minus strand of NC_080066.1, from coordinate 111,671,090 downwards.
GTCCTCTACTTCATAATACAGTATTTATCACCTCTTCTTATAATTAATTGCTTAAATTATCTCTCTTTACACTAAGCCATAGAGCTCTGGGCAGGGATGTTTATTTTGTTCACCCTGAATTCTCAGTACCAAGCAAAGTGCTGGGTGCATATCTGAAAAACTATTTGTCAAATGAATAAATAAGTAGATGAAGAAACTGTCTCCCTTACCTTTCATATATCAGTTCTAGACTCCTCTTTTGATTTCTTTCAGTTTCCTCTTTCATAATTCTAGTTCGAGCCCTCATCATCTCTTCCATAGGCCTTTGTAATCAGTTTCCTAACATCTCTCTGCCTCTGGTCTCTTGTTTTTCTAACCCAGCACTCACATTGCTACAAGAAACAGCCTCCTAAAATGCCCATTAAATCAAGTCATGTTCTCTTCGAAATCTTTAATTACTTATTAAATAAATTAAAAACTTATATGACATTGTGTCTCAGGATCAATCCTTTGTTTTCCATGTTAAAGTCTCTTCTATTCATTTCTATTTTCTCTTGAACTGTTACAAATCTCTTAACTGGTCTCTGCCTCCACTGCTTTTCCATTCTGGTGCATCTTTCACAGACTCCCTAGCATTATCTCCTCTTAAAATAAATTTCATCATATCTCTCTTCAGTTTAAAAATTCTTATTGGCCTGCTATAGTCTACAAAATAACATTTGTGTGTTTTTACCTAGGAACACAAGACCCTCTGTAATGTTTTCAAAACGCGTTTGCACGTGTTGTTCCTTAGTTTTCTAGAAGATCCATCTCTCCATTCTTCACCTTGAAATACTCAGTGAAATGTCACACTGTGATTGTCCTCATCTAAGCCCCCAGGCATGGCTAATTTCCCTGCTTGTGCTCTGGGCTAACCCATAGCTTAGTTCATGTTTCTGCAATAACACTCCCACGCTGTATAATGATTTTTCTCTCTTTTCATGTTTATTTTTCTTTGTTAAGACTGTGGATCCTTGAGAGTAACAACAATATATTATTATTTTATTTTTATTCCCTGTACTTAGTACAGTGCTTGGAATAGAGAGGTGATCAATGAATATCTGTTAAATGAATGCACTAATGAATGATGAATCCATACCACTCGGCCTCTTCACATGCTGTGCTTTTGCTTCTATGGTTTGCTCAGCTTGGATTGCCCTCCTTTCAGTTCTGCGATTAGTGAAAACTTATACATCTTAAAGTTCTGTTTCGACTGATTCCTTTTATGTGACACTCTCACTGCTCTCTTACTGAGAATTAATTATGCCTTCCTGTATGTTCCTTTGGTGACTATTGCTTACTTATCCATTATTTAACTTAATAAACATAATATTGTGAACTGGCTACATGGCAGGCATTATATACGCTATGGAGATTACAATAGAGAATGTACCTTGTGGCTACCATTGAGAAGCTCACAGTCTAATGCAGAGATGTATTTGTAAAAATATAGATACAGTTCAATCTGTTAACTGCTATAATCAAGGTGAGAATAAAATGCCATAAGATCAGAGAGCTTGGAGGAATTAATTTGACATGATTCATAGGCAATGATTCATAGAGTGCTTGAGATTTGAGCTGGTACTTGAAAAAGGCATAGGAGTTTGACAGGCAAATGGGTGGTTGCAAAGATATTCCAGGCAGAAGAAACAGCCTTTGTAAATGCACAGATTCATGAAAAAGAACTCTGGCAACTGATTCACACTCTTTTCCTGCACAGTGATCTCCTAAACTCCTCGTCCATGCATATAACACTTTTGAACTCTAGCTAACAACTTCTTACTCTCAGCTCTAGAGACTCCAGTCAACCTCTCCAATGACTATACCTGGGATTTGATGTCGCCTAGAATAGTAAAAACTCTAAAACACTTAATTCCAGTATTCCCCTCTCATACTTCCAATTCTCCCACTTATTTCACCACACTTATTTTCTGAACTTGTGATGATTTTATGACCCTTCAACTCACAGTACCTCTCTTGAGGGTGTCTCCTCCTCCTTCAACTTTTTTCCATAAAAACGATGCATTAAAAGAGTGGCTTCAAGATTTAGAAAACAAAGTAACCGGATAACTAATCATCGATATTATTGTAAAAATTTGAACATGGTGAAGTTTTGTTTTGGAGTTGTCTTGTTGCCATAGTTAGATGCATCCAAGGGTGGTTCCAGATGGAGAACATGATATTCTGTAGTTACTTGAGTAGAATCCTGTGGCCCTGAAAGGATGTTTCTTCAGCCCTGCAACTATCTGGAGGCTGAGCTAAAAGCAGTTTAAAAAGAAGCACAGTTAGGTCTTTCTTGGGCTCCCTTTTGGGGGTCAAACAGACAGAAAAGCTCTGAATTTAAAAATGACCATATTAGATCAAATTGCACCTCATTTAACTTGATTACTTAACTAACTTTCAATTCTGCAATATACGTTTTGACACATAATGTGTATATATATATTATTTCTTTTATTAGCTTTAACTTTTGTGACTGTACATGAAATTTGGAAAACCACCAGAAGAATACACTAAAAGTGATGTCCCAATATTTTAAATAGCCTGTATCTTAGTATAGATTTTATTTGAAATGTACTAAGTGCTAGTATTGTTCTAAGTGTTTGGCAGAAATGATATCTTGGAGTGAGTTGTGATCCAAATGAGGCAATCTGGCTTTGGAGCCTAAGCTTATAACCAGGTTTGAGGGAAAATCCTACACATCAAGTCATTCCAGCTCTGCCACTTACCACCTGTGTTATCTTGAGTATGTTACTCTGTGAGCCTCAAGATCCCACATTTGGAAAGGAGGTGATGTAGAACCTAGCTCTGAAAGTTGTTACAGACATTAAATCAAGTTATCCAAGCATCACCTTTTATGACCCAGCCCTAGAAATCACTCAGAGTCACTTCTGCCACATTTTATTCATTGAGGTAGTTATATAATCCACCCTGACTCAAGGGGGGAGGGGCAATATACTGCCTCCTGATGAGGAGTGAAAAGGTTCTCTAAGAACATGTAGAACTGGAAATATTGCCATGACCCTTTTAGGAAAATACAATCTGCCATATTCATGAAGAGTGCCAAGAAATTTTAGCTGCAAGGGACACATTCCCCCTGATTTAGCTAGGACTACAGTACAAAGACAGTCACACTAACCTTCTACTTCTACACTTCACTATCCACATAATTCAAGTGAAATCTTTAACTCAAAGTTTCAGACCTCATTTCATTCCTAAGTCAAACAGAACAATTTAGAACTTTTCTTGTATTCAATATGTTGCCTATATATGTAAAAAAAATACATTATTCTAAGTGTATTTTCTTCCGTATTCAACTTAGAGCACTTGAGTACCTCTCTTGGTGGTATCAATATCCCTGATCCTTTATTCTTCCAATCAATCCACTTAACCAAATTCCAAACCTAAATGCATCTCACTACCTACATTTTTTTTTTTTTTTTTTTTGGGCTTGATTTTTTTTTTTTTTTTGTACATGGATGACCACAACAAAAGCAACAATGATTGCAATTACCAAACATGAAACACACTTATACTATGTCATAATATTGACATTCAGTCCAGTAATCCTCCACTGTAACAGCTCCTTTACTTTGCTCACTACCTACATTTTAATGGTGATGTTTTCTAGGAATTTGTCCTCACTGTTTTCTTGTCTAACTGTACATGCTCATTTTGCCCATGCTTCAACTATAATTAAATTTGCTAATAATGCCCATATTTCTGTTGTCATATCTACTTAAAGCTCTTGTCCCTTTGTCCCCAGTTTACCAGGTAATCACCAGAATGGGGGAGATACCTGAGTCTCAGCATGGTGTCCAAACTTAACTCATTCTTCCTCTTTCCAAGCTACTTTTTATATCCACCCCCCTCACTCCATTAACTATTTCTTCTAGTCTAGACATCTTGGGACTTTTTCCTCTCCAGTTTACCATCTACTTTCTATTATTCACCATGACCAGTTGATTCTAGTCCTTTAATGTCTTTTACTATCATGTCCACTGTTCTGTCTCAGTTTAGGGCTTCGTCATTACTCACCTGGACTCTTTTATCCACTCCAGTCCTTCCTCATACTTTGCACCCGAGTAATCTTTATGAAATATAAACCTTATCATGCCACTCTTCTTAAAAAATTACAGTAAGTTCTCATAACCTTCTGAATAAAGTCCAAAGTCTTTAACATTTCTAATAAGACCCTAATTTTCTAGGCTTTACCTAAATTTCTACCCTCATCTATGTAGAACTGGTGTTCCTGGAATACCCAGTGATTTTCTCTCCTTCAAAATGTGTGGATTTGGGACTCTGGGCCTTTGTTTAGGCAGATCCCTTTTCACCTTTCCCTGATTACTCCAACAGTCCTTATGACATTTCGATAAATACTTCTTCCAGGGAAACTTAGCTAATGCCGCGACCTGAGTTATTTGCCCGTCTGGCTCCCAGAAACCTGTGCAAGTGATTACTAATCAAAATATCATACTATACTCATATTGTTGGTTTACTTAAGCATAGGAACTGTCTCATTCTTATTTCTCTAGTGCCAACTGCAGTGTCTGTCACAATGTAGCGGCTTGATGAAAGTTTTTTTTTTAATGAATGCATGAATAAATAAATAGACTCTTACCTCAAATATTCTACCTCTTTCCCACTTTAATGAAAGCAAATCATTAGTGAACTTTACAACAAAAATTTCTCTAGTCGTACTTCTTTGTAAATTCTCTTAAAAATATTTTCGTTAGGTTTTGTATTAGTATCTATTACCGTGATAGTATTGCATGATAAACCACCACAGAAACTCAGTGGCATAAAACAGTATTTATTGCTCATGCATCGGGATTGGTCTCATGGGTTGCTCTACCGATCTTACCTGGGCTTGCTCATACATCTAGTGGGTGGCTGGCTGTTGACTGATCTAGGACAGCCTCAGATGGGATTACTGGGGACTCTCAGTTATGCTGCAGGTGTGTCTGGTCCATCTCCTGGGCTAATCTGGAAATGTCCTTTTTATGGGATTTGTAGAAGTGTAACAGAACCTCAATATGTCAGCCCATTTCAAGCCTCTGCTGATGACACCTCTGCTAACGTTTCTATTGGCTAATGCATGTCACATGACTAGGTCCAGAGAAGGCATATTACACCCCCTCTCTTACCCTGAAAGAGCACTTCAAAATTACAGGGCAAAGGATGTAAATATATGGAATGTTCAAGAATTTGGACCAATATTGAAAACTACCTTAGGGCCATTCAATCAATAAATTCACCAGTAACTATTTTTGGCACCAGTAATTGTGTAAAACATTCTAATAAAACGATATACAAGTTATTAGAGAGAAATAGATGAATCATCCTCTTCCTCTAGGACTTGGCAGTCCTTTTTGAAACTTAAAGAAAAAAAATCTATGGCCAAAAGTTATACGTATGAGATAAGAGATATTTAATTATCAAAGAAGGAAACTATCTGTATCAACAAGAATCATTAAAGAAGAATTTGTGGAGGAGAATAAAGAAATGGATTTTGAAATATTGCTAAGATTTTGAGAGAAGATGAGGAAGGAATTTCACGTAGAACAATTTCCCTTCTTTCATGGTATCATTAGTTTATCACATAAATTGCTTAGTATTCTTTATCTGGAAATTTACAGATATCATTCCTAAATTGGTCTCGATGCAGTGATTGGTGTGTTACAAGGGAATAACAACAGTAAATAATTCATAATCAAATCTCCCTTGAAGACATAAGTAAACATATAAATAGCTATAATAAATTAGAACGGAACACGATGACTTTGATTTGATTGACAAAACTACCTGATGCTTTGTCTCCAGGGAGACATCATCAGGCATGGTGCAGATTTTCCACTGCAAATTAGAATTCTGTGCACGACTTTGTTCTGAAGCTCAATTAACTTTGAAATTTAAAAATGCTTTAGGGAGCCAGGCTTGAGTTGCTGACAAGGACGGTTAGTTTTAACCACAGTATTTACAAACTATGTGGAAAGACCATGATAAACCAAAAATGAAACCAAGCTTTCAGGAAGTAACTAATGTATAAAGAAATATAACAAAAAGATCAAATAGTCTGTGGGATATTTAATTATTTTTAATTATTGTTATTTTATGTCTAGCTTTCTTTAACATTTCTGTAGCTATCTGGCTTTTAATACCTCATTAACATAAAATTTTCAGTCTTGCATAGGCATACTTTTGTAAACAAAAGGATATTTATTTCTGCCCATTCTTATTTATCTCTGCTTAAAAAAAAGAGATAAATGGAAATGAATTTTCATACCAAACTATAAATGTTGTAAAATAAGCCACATTGAGCCATTTAAAACTGAGCATTTAATTTCTGTCTCCCCACTCCACCATCCCCATCAAATTTAGTGCCATACCCCTGATCTCTTTTTCCCTTCCTCTCTTCTCCCGTAGGACATGAGCCTTTTTCTAACTGTGGTTGAAATCATATAGAATCCAATGTTTACCTTTTTGTCTGTTCCCTTGGCACCTGAAGATGGTGCAAAACTGCTACCTTAATTTAAATGGCACACGACTTTTAGAAACAGTGACTTTTATTCATTTATTCAGAGAAGTTATTAATGGAACAACATAAAGTTCATTCAATTTTTGACAAGTGTCTCCCCGGGGGAAAGGTGACGGAAAAAAAAAAAAAAAAAAAAAAAAAAAAACTCCAAGGGCTGGTTCATTTTTAGAATTTGTTTACAAGGTTACAGCACACTCCCATTTTTTCTAAGAATGCATTGCTTAGAGAGTCGTTCCATGAGTGTTCATCTCATTTATAAATAATGATCTGGAACATCACCTCTTGGGAGCATAAAATGCTATGGATTCAGAGGTGGTAGAAAGCCTTTGGATAAAAGTTTATAGCCTCTGGATTGTGGTCCAGTTCTGTCTCATTGTAAACTTCACTTACACGTCTCTTACATTCTCTGGTTCTCAGGTTTTTTCCTAAAAAAAAACAAAAACAAAAAAGATAGTAAACAGTACTCTGTTTTCTCCACAAGGATGTAGTGAGGAATCAATGGGATAGATAGCATATGTAGAAAAACATTTTGTTTTTATTTATTTTAACATGTTACAATGGACAATTTGAGCCATATCCACATGTAGACAGAATAATATAAAGAAGCTCTGTATACCCATCCTCAGCATCAACGGCTATCAATTCATGAACAATCTGTGGCTTTTATGTTCCTATTCACTTCTCTTTCCACAGTTATTTTTAAGCAAACCCTCAATATTTCATTATTTTATTTGTAAATATGTTATTGTTATCTTAAAAAGCTAAGGTCTCATAAAAAATCATAGTAGCATTATCACAAGTAAAAATAATTAAAAAGTAATTATTTAATATATCCAATAATCAGTGAGTGCTCAAATTCCTTCTGTTTGATAATTTTTTGTAACACTTTATTTGAATTAAGATCCAATAAGGTCTAATTAGTCCATATATTGCAATTAAATATTATTTTAAATTGTAAATCCGTCCACTCTTTTTTCCACTATGCATTTTATTTGTTGGAGAAACTGAGTCATTTGTCTCACAGAATTACTTCCTCAGGGGATTAAAATGTTGTTCTGTGTTTTGTATTTCTTGTACATTATAGCTATATTAGAGCCTTAGTAGGATATACATTACACTTTTTTCATGTTCCAGATTGTATTCCTAATATTATCTTTTGAACAATGTTTTTTTCCTCCACAAAGAATTGTTCCCTACAATTTCTATGAAGTCTTCTCAACTAGCACAAAACCATATAATACACTAAACAAGACCACGCCTTCATAAGGCTCTGAAACATACATTACTGTATGTTTCTTGTATGACCAAGAAAGGATTACTGGGTTGCATTCAGTGCTACCACCTCACCCCTGCCCACTCCCTGCCCCCCACACAATGGAACAAATGTTCAGAGGTACGATGGATAATTATGTTGTTTCCTCTCCGTCCTTGTTCCTTCTTCTTCTTAATTATCTTTTTGTTAAACAAAATCTTAGTTGTCTTTTACCATTTTATTTGATCCATTTAATATTGCATTACATATATGTAAATTATAAAGCCTGGTGATAAAACAAACAGTGAATCCACTATTCAATGTATAACCCAGAACGTTGTGATTATGGTCTTTGTACTCCCAGCCTGTTCATCTCCCTACCTCCTTCCTCACATGTAAACATTATTCCCTTGCTTTATAAATTTTAGTTTTATTCTATATATATGCATCCATAAACACTATTTTAGTCTTAGTTTTTTGAGCTTTATTAATATAGTCCAGTATATAACAGTTATTTGGAACTGAATGTATTTATTCAAACTATGTTCTTCATTTTCATCCATGTAGTTGACTAATTATTTTCCCTCTGTATATAGTGTCATTTATCTATTTATTTATCTATCCTTCTATCAATGGACATTTGTGTTGTTGTTTCCAGTGTTTTATGATTTTACACAGTGTTGCTGAGGACATTTGTATACCTGTCTCCTGGTGCATATGCCCCAAAGTGTCTCCAGGGATTATATATAAAAATGGACTTGCTGTATCGTATCACATGCATACTTTCAAATTTACAAAGCAAGACAAAAATGTTTCTGAAGTAGTTGACCACTTTATACTGCTATCAACAGTATGTAAGAGTACATATAGACAAATGTATTTTATTGATCAATAACATCTTCAGTGTTTGGAACTACCAGAATTCATGATTTTTGAAAAACTAGGTATAAAAAGGTCTCTCATTGTGGACTTATTAGACATGGTGCTGATTAATAATGAAGTTGCACTTTATTTTTCATGTATGCATTGGCCATACATGTTTAAACTTCTCTGAAATTCCTGTTCATATATTTTTCCTACTTTTGTTTCTGCTTTAGAAGAGTTTGTTATAAATTTTAGATACTATTTTTTTTTGTCAATTACATATGTTACAATTATTTTATGGCTAATCTTTTGTTAAGAACCACGCTTGATGACAAAAGTTTAAACCATCAATATAATTATATATCAGTATTATCCCAGTATTTTTCTTCACGGCTAGGAATTTTCCAGTTTTCTTTTTTACCCTATTCTGAAATCATAAAGTTATTTTCCTATATTTTTATCTAAAAATTTTAAAGTTTTGCTTTTCATATTGAAATCTTTGTTCCCATTGAAAGTGTTTTTTTGTGTGTAGTGTAAGGTAGTATTTCATTTTTTTTTCCCCCTCATATGAGTAAACAGTTGTTTGAACATCTTTTAGGAACTATTCATGCATATTTACAATGCTCTATAATGGCACATATCTGATCTATTACAGTTCCATATATATAGGCATGTAGGTATATATTGGCTCTTATTTAATTCCATTGATCTCTCTATCACTATTCCAGTATCATACTGTCCTACATACTTGAAATTTATAATAATTCATGATATCTTGGAGGAGAGATTCTCCACATTAATCTTGTTTGAAAATGTTTTGGCTATACTTGACCCTTTGCTCTTCCAACAAAATTTTGATGTCAAATCCTTAAAAAAAAAATCCTTTTGGGATTTTTATTTGAATTACATAGAATCTATAGTATATTTGGAGAAATTGACACCTTTATGATATTAAGGTTTTTTATTTGTAAACATATCTCTCCATTTCTTAGGTCTTCACTAAGACCTTTCAATAAATTTTTCATTATCTCCACAAATGATTTAAACATCTTTGTTTATTTCTTCCCAATCAATGTGTACATTTTATTGCTGTTGTACGTGATATCTTTTTAAAATTATCAGTTTGTTTCTGATGTAAAATATTGAAATTTATTATTTCTTAATTATCTTGTGTCCTGACACTTCACCTTGCTATACTTATTTTTAATAATTTGCATAGTTCCTTTTGGATTTTCAATGTAGACAATTATATCTTCTGCCAATAATGACAGTTTTATTTCTACTTTTCCAATTCTTAGTCATTGAGTTTCATCTTCTTACCTGATTACTTTACCCAAGATCTATTAGTTGGTGCCAGATGAGCTATTGATGTTCATCTATATAAATATATTTTTTAAATGTTGTTTATTTTTTAAATTAAATTTTAAACCTTATTTTTTAGAGTAGTTTTAGATTCACAGCGAAATGAAGAGGAAGTTACAGAGGCATCCTAAATCCATGTGTGGATGGATAACTTTCCCCTTTAACAACATCCTCCACCAGAGTGGTACATTTGCTGTAACTGATGAAATTATATCGACACATCATTAACCAAAGAGCATAGTTTACATTAGGGTTCACTCTTGATGTTGTACATTGTATGGGTTTGGACAAAGGTATCCACCATTATAGTTTCACACAGAGTAGTTTCACTGACCTAAAAGGCCTCTGTGCTCCACCTCTTCATCCCTCCCTCTGCCCAATCCCTGGCAAACACTGATCATTTTACTGTCTCCATAGTTTTGCCTTTTCCAGAATGTCATAGAGTTGGAATCATACAGCATGTAGCCTTTTCAGATGGGCTTGTCTCACTTAGTAATATGCACTTGTTTCCTCCATGTCTTTTCATAGCTTGATAGATCATTTTTTTTAGTGCTGAATAATACCCCATTGTCCATATGTACCTCAGTTTATTTATCCATTTACCTACTGAAGCACATCTTGATTGATTCAAAGATTTAACAAGTATGAATAAAGCTGCTGTAAACATCCATTGCTGGTTTTTGTATGGACATAAGTTTTCAGCTCCTTTGGGTAAATACCAGAGTGTGATCATGCTATCACATGATAAGAGTGTGTCTAGTTTCATAAGAAAACTGCCAAACTGTCTCCCAAAGTGTCTGTACTATTTTGCATTCCCACCAGAATGGGTGTTCCTATTGTTCTGTATCCTTGTCAGCATTTGTTGTTGTCATGTTCTGGATTTTGGCCATTCATCATAGGTATGTAGTGGTATTTCATTGTTGTTTTACTTTGCTTTTCCCTGATGAAATAGGATGCGAAGCATCTTTTCATATGCTTACTTGCCATCTCTGTATCTTCTTTGGGGAGATGTCTGTTAAGGTCTTTGGCCCATATTTCTCCTGTCTTATTTGTGACAGGATGGCTAGTGTGGGCTGTAGTTGGTATTTCCCTTTGGGGTCAGTTAGGTTCTGATAATACCTAAGCAGATTTAGTCTCTGGTAAAGTAGTTTCTCATGAGGGCAGGCCTTGTTAAGAAGAGAGTGCTCTGGAGTGTTTCAAAATGGTTCCTTTTGCCCTTCTCCTGCCTGAGTCAGAGGAGATTTTTCTCTGATATTTACTGTGGGAATCTGGTTGACCACCTGTAGGTAAATCTAACAATATTCTGGGTCCCCCTGGGGTTTTTAACTCTCAGGGCTGTCTGCACTGAGCCTGTGCAGTCTGTCAATTATAGTTCAGGCTTTTCTTCCTCTGGCACTGGTTTCTGGGGCAGTTTCTGCTTATGGGTCTCTGCTCAGGTAAGCCGTGACTCCATGTCTACACTGGTCTCTCTTTCCACTCTTACAGGCCATGGTTTGCTCTGTGTCCTCTCTTCTCTTACAGATCCAAGAAGAATTGATGATTTTTTTCAGTATGTTCAGCTTTTTACTTGTTGTTAGGACAGAGTGGTGACTTCCAAGCTTGTTACATGTGGAACCAAAAAAACTGTATCTAATTTTTTAGGGTATGCTTCCAAAATTCCCTAATTTTTTAGGGTATGCTTCCAAAATTTTAATTCATCATTAAAAATGATGTTTGCTGTAAACTTTTCATAGGTAACTTTTAAGGAAGTTATTTCTAATTCCTAGTTTGCTAAGTGAAGTTTTTAAATCATGAATGCATGTCGACTTTCATTAAGTTTTTTGCACATATAAGAAAGAAAATATGGATTTTCTATTAATAATGTCAAATAATTTGTGTATTGTTAGGATAAATCCTACCTGGTCATGATTTTTTTCCTGTATACCACTATATTTGGTTTGTTAATATTTTGTTTGGAATTTTTCCATTTGGGTTCACAAATAATAGTAGCCTTTTCTTTTCTCATTCTGTTGTTGTCTGGTTTTGGTATCAAGGATATGCTGATCTCATGGAATGAGTTGGGAGTTTCTCCTTCCATATTTTCTGAAAAAGTGAGCTTAAGATTGGAACAACCAATTCCTTGAAGGTTTGGCGTGAATTACCACTAATCCTAGATGACTAGTGTTTTCTTTGTGTGAATTAAAATTAACATTCAATTCGGGACTTCCCTGGTGGTCCAGTGGTTAAGCATCTGTCTTCCAACGCAGGGGACGTGGGTTCAATCCCTGGTCAGGGAACTAAGATCCCGCATGCCTCGGGGCAACTAAGCCCGTGCGCTGCAACTACTGAGCCCATGCGCTCTGGAGCCCAAGCACCACAACTAGAGAGCACACTTGCTCTGGAGCCCGTGCACCACAACTAGGGAGCCCAGGCGCTGCAACTACTGAGCCCGCATGCTCTGGAGCCTGCGCGCCACAACTAGAGAGAAGCCTGCCTGCCGCAACGAAGAGCCCATGTGCCGCAACTAAGATCCGACACAGCCAAAAGAACTAAATAAAGAACATTCAATTTAATTGACTAATAATGTTCTTTCCTAGTTAGTTTTCATAAGTTATATTTTACTAGGATATTTTAATTTCATCTAAAATTTAGTATTCTTCTTAACTTTTTTTTTTTTTTTTAATACTCTTTTTATAGCTACTTTTATTTTATTTATTTATTATTTTTATTTTTGGCTGTGTTGGGTCTTCGGTTCGTGCGAGGGCTTTCTCTGGTTACGGCAAGTGGGGGCCACTCTTCATCGCGGTGCGGGGACCGCTCTTCATCGCGGTGCGCGGGCCTTTCACTATCGCGGCCCCTCCCGTTGCGGGGCACAGGCTCCAGACGCGCAGGCTCAGTAGTTGTGGCTCACGGGCCCAGCTGCTCCGTGGCATGTGGGATCTTCCCAGACCAGGGCTCGAACCCGTGTCCCCTGCATTAGCAGGCAGATTCCCAACCACTGCGCCACCAGGGAAGCCCTTCTTAACTTTTTAATTGCTGTGATATTTAAAGTTATATCTCCTTTTTATATTCCTAATATTATTTATTTGTATCTTCTTGGTAAAATTTTTATGTTTGTCCATTTTACTAGTCTTTTCAACTATTACTCTTTGCAGTAGTGCAATATAATGAATGGGGTGGTGGAGTGGGCTTACCTGGGTATAGGCAATAAGGAGGTGCAGTATCTGTAGAGAAATAAAAACAATGATAAAGTTGACTAAAAGTTGACATGCTTTTTATTATCATCATACACTGATAATTCTAAACAATATCCATGACAAAATACTCCCTTACTGAAAACTATTTTGTGGCCTAAGATCTAAATAATTGCTGTGGTTACTGTTGAGTTTTAAAAAAAAAATGTAAATTTTCAATTACTGTGTACTTATTTGCATTATTAAACATAATATTCATCCTGGAAGTTAATGGGAGAATTCCCAGCTATAGAGTCTACCTTTGACCTATTCAGACTCAGTTATAAGCATTCATTTAGAGAGTAGATTTATAATGACTTAAAATTGTTAGATATTGTTTCAGATAGTTTGTTTCCAATTGCTATGGTGTTACATGCTCCTATGTTTATACAGTACATTAAATATAAATAATGATAACAAGACATAGAACTCAAGGTACTTCATTTCTCTCATTCTAGATTACACTTGGAGCTTTTATATTTTTTCCAATTTTATTGAGATATAATTTATATACATCACTGTATAAGGTTCAGGTGTGTAACATGAGGGTTTGACATATATGTTGTGAAATGATTACCACAGTTTAGTTAACATCCATCATCTCATATATACTAGAAAGAAATGGAAAAAAAAGAAAAAAAATTTCTCCTTGTGATGAGAACTCTTAAGATTTACTCTCTTAACGACTTTCATATGTATCATATACCGTGTTAACTATAGTCATCATGTTATATATTACATTTTTAGTACTTATTTATATTATAATTGGTAATATGTACCATTTTTCAATTTAATTTTTATTTTTATATTGGAGTATAGTTGATTTACAGTGCTGTGTTAGTTTCAGGTGTACAGCAAAGTGATTCAGTTATACATATACATGTATCCATTCTTTTTCAGACTCTTTTCCCATATAGGTTATTACAGAGTATTGAGCAGAGTTCCCCGTAGGTCCTTGTTGATTATCTATTTTGTATATAGTAGTGTGTATATGTTAATCCCAACCTCCTAATTTATCCCTGCCCCTACCTTTCCCCTTTGGTAACTGTTAAGTGTTTCCTAAGTCTGTGAGTCTGTTTGTATTTTGTAAATAATTTCATTTGTATCATTTTTTTTAGATTCCACATATAAGTGATATCATATGATATTTGTCTTTCTCTGTCTGACTTATTTCACTTAGTGTGATAATCTCGACATCCATCCATGTTGCTGCAAATGGCATTATTTCATTCTTTTTTATGGCTGAGTAATATTCCATAGTATATACGTACCACATCTTCTTTATCCATTCCTCTGTCGATGGACATTTAGATTGCTTCCATGTCTTGACTATTGTAAATAGTGCTGCTATGAACATTGGGGTGCATGTATCTTTTTGAATTAGAGTTTTCTCCAGATATATGCCCAGGAGTGGGATTGCTGGATTACATGGTAGTTCTATTTTTAGCTTTTTAAGCAACCTCCATACTGTTCTCTACAATGGTTGTGCCAATTTATATTCCCACCAACAGTGTAGAAGTGTTCCCTTTTCTCCACACCCTCCCCAGCATTTTTGTTTGTAGACTTTTTGATGATGGTCATTCTGACCAGTGTGAGGTGATACCTCATTGCATTTCTCTGATAATTAGTGATGTTGAGCATCTTTTTATGTGCTTTTTGGCCAACTGTATGTCTTCTTTGGAGAAATGTCTATTTAGATCTTCTGCCCATTTTTTGATTGGGTTGTTTGGGGATTTTTTGACATAGAGCTGTATGAGCTGTTTGTATATTTTGGAGATTAATCCCTTTTCAGTTGCTTTGTTTGCAAATATTTTCTCCCATTCTGAGGGTGGTACATGTATATGTATAGCTGATTCACTTTGTTATACAGCAGAAACTAACACAACAATGTAAAGCAATTATACTCCAATAAAGATGTTTAAAAAAAATTGCAGAATAGGAACCAAAGGTAACACAATATTCTTTATTAGTGGAGTTTTTTATTTAATAAAACTGTAAGACAAAAAAAATAAAATAAATATCAATAGCAAAAGGAGAAAAATAATGATATGTTTTACAGTTACATTAACATATTTTATTTTGAAAAAGGAAAAGAAAAACTTGTATCTATATAATGTTGCAGTAATAAATAATAAGGTTACAGTTAATAACAAGGGACTTTATTAACAGCAATTGATAAAAAAGAATAAATTTTTCTTTTAGAGATATTATTCAAATTTCATACAATATTTCATTCTTGAACTAAAACTTTTCACTTAACAAATGTAATATTACTCCAACTATTTTACACTCTATTGTTCAAAATTTTAAACAATTAGTGTATTTTTGTTCAGTGAAAGTGAAGAACTTCAGTAGCCTATGATGACAGTTTGTTATCATTCATAATTATCTTCTTTTACATTGTCTTATGTTCACTACTTACTTACCAAATGCTTTCCACATACATAACAATATATTAGGTGATGTGTGTGCTACAAAGATCCAGGAGGACATAATTCCTATTCTTAAAGATACTGTATTCATTGTTAGCAATTAGTGTGTCAGGGGTCTTCCTGGCACTGATCCTCGTCTGTGCCCTGCTTATCACAAAGGGTGGTGGATGCAGATGGGTGCTCAGAAGTATGGATAATGATGTCACTGGAACTGAGACTGGATGTGGGCTCATAGAAATTGTACTTGCTTTATCCACCATATTATAATCTTCCACCAAAAAGCCCTCAGTTACATTGCTGACCTTGCCATGGCTCCATCTCCGCCTCCTCACGTTCCGTAAACCTGTGAGTCTAGTTCCTGTTGTCATTGACTTCCCATCCCTAGTCTCCTAGTCTTTAATGGAAGTTTGCATTGCTTGTACACCTGCAACAGAAGGGATGGTAATGGGGAGAAAATGATGTTTAGGAGAAAATAATTATAAGAAATGGGTGAAGGCGCATACCCCAAAGGGGTAAAGAAAGCTCCCTTGACCCTCAGGCTAGTGATTTGGGGTTAACTCCATAGATGACAGGAGAAAACACAGAAGGAATCAGGAGGCAAGGAGTGTAGTCCACATCAGATTTGGGGGGGAGTTTGTTTTTACAAGAATACTTTGTAGGTGTTGTTGGGTATTTCCATTAGGAAGCACATGGTGTCTAACTGGTTAACTTTTTTGATATTATAGCAATTGCTGAACATCGCTTAGACTCATATTTCCTTAGGATGTATAAAATTGTAATATTTTATCATTCCTTCTGTATTCACTAACTGGAATAATTCTATAAAGATGAAATTACCCTCACCAACTATTTGGTTACCCTGAATTACAGTTAGTATAGGAGAGGTGGGATAACTGCTTGATCTTTTCCTTTATTTACTGTTTTAAAAATTGTCAGTTCATTAATGCCCTCCAAAGCAGATAAATGTTTTCGGTTTTCGTGTAATTTTTTTTTTTTGAGAAGCTTTACAAAGCGATAGACTAAATAAAACATATGTCATGTGTTTCAATTCATGGCAGTCATTATCCTTATTGATGCTCAAATTTTCTAGTCTTTGGCCAGTGGTAGCCTTTTTTATATTAGTTCCTGAATCCACTAGAGATAATTCTCATGGGCTTTGACAGTAACTTTCTCTTTGGTATTTAAGATGATCCAAATTCATATTATGCATTTCTTTTCCTCTTTTCCTAGACCTGGAATCAACTATTTCTCTAAGGAGTTTCAATTCCTTTTACTCAGAAATTGCAGTTAAAGACCAGGAACTAAGGGTGTTCATTGTTACTATATTAGTCACTGTTTCAAGACATTTTGGTGGGCAGAGATATGAAATACATTATTTCCTTTGTGCTTATATAACACATTATAAATTCTTATTGGTAACTACATTTCATATTAAGGACTATGGGGTTTTTACTTAACTTCATTGACCTTATAATTGCATTTTGTTCCCTCCATGCTTAAAAATCCTGGTTTTCGAGAACACCGGTATAATTACCCATTTGCTTTATCCCACAATACACACGTGACAGTTCCAAAATAGTAATATTGACACTTACTAACTGAAAACAAATTAAGAATTTGTTTTTGTAGTTTCTGTTGCCTTTAAAGTATATCCCACTAGGAATGTTTGGTCAAATTTACAAGTTACTTAAAATAGTTCTTCCTTGTGTTGTTGTACTATCAATATGATGCATGGATTTTACTTTTAAATTTTAGGAAATGCTTTTTGAAATTGATTTTGCTTTAAAATTATTTAAAATATTTAGGTGCAGTCAAAGTGAAATTTAAAATTCACAAAATAGGGCATATTCCAAAATGTTTAGTTTTTATCCCTGTTCTCTCTATTCTCTCTCCTTCTAGGAAAACCTTTATGTATTTAACTTTATGCTTGCTTTTATAATACATATTTATTTTATAATATAAATTTTTTATGTTATAATATTGTAATATAAACTTTATAATATAATTTTACATGAATATATAGGTAGATGTAGTCCCTTCCTTAAATAAACAGTAGCAAACTACACATGCTGCTTTCCACCTTGATATTTTCCACCTACCTTGGAGATCACTCCATGGTAGTATACAGGGGTATTCCTCATTACTTTTCAGGTACATGGCTTATTCCCAATTTGATGGACATTTGCTTTGTTTCAAGTCTTTTACTATTACAAAGAGTGCTGTAATAAATCAACTTGTGTATATTTTATCAGTATATTTTGGAATAGTTTCCTAGAAGTGGGATTGCTAGGTCAAAAGGTAAATATACATATTTATATGAAATTTTGTTAGATATTGCCAATTCCTCTCCTTACGGGTTATAGTATTTTGCATTCCCACCTGCAGTATATTAGAATGCCTGTTTTCCAATGGCCTCCCTTATGGCTTATACTATTAAACTTTCATATTGTATCTGATTGGTGAGAAACAGTGTTCCGATACATTCTTTTACTAGAAGAAAGATTGAATATTGTTCATAGCTGCACACCATTTAGGGTTTTGAGTGCTTTTCTTTATAATATGAATTTAATAATATATTAAGGATACTACCCCTTTGTGTGTGATATAACTGCAATTTTCCCCTAGTTTGTTTTTTTATTTTGCTTATGGTATTTTTTCCTTGTAAAAAATTCTTAAATTTTAATAAGATTAGTCGTTTTCCCCATTATTCCTTCTGGATTTTGAATTATAGTTAGGAAAGTTTTTCCCAACTACAAATTATAAAGCAGTTAATCTGTGTTTTTTTCTAGTACTTGTTGCTTTATTTTATTTTTTGACAGTCAACTCTGATCCTTTTGGAGCTTATCCTAATGTATGATGTGAAGAATTGGCCCACTTTTATTGTTTTCCATGTGGCTGTCCTCATTTAGCCACCCTTTTTATGAAGGAGTCCATCTTCTCTCTGCTTGTATGAGATATGGGACTTTCTTGTATACTGAATTTTCATATGCAGTTGAGTCTATTTCTTTTCTTGTCCTTCCACCCAACCCTGTTTCTACTCTCTTCTTCTTGGTATTAAAATAGAGACTGCTCTCTCATGTTAAGGATGCAGGTGTACTTGCATAATGTTGTCAGAACTATCAGAAACACAAACATAAATATGTATGCAAGGAATTTACAGTCTTTAAAAGACAAGTTTTCATGTCAATGTGCATCTCTTGCTCCATGTGTCTTTAACACAGAGAGCATGACCACAGATTCTATATCTAACTTGGCTGTTGAGTTGTTGGGTGTTCCTATACATATCACTTCCTCCAAGTTGAAGTTTTATCACGAACTCAATAAAAACATAGTATCTAAAACATTTATGGTGGAACTGCTTCTTATGGCAAACTGAATCATTGGTATACATTTAATAGTGCACCTATTTTAATATCTGTTAATAGAGTTTTGAGACTAGCCTTTTGATCCATTTTGTCTTGCAACAAACAACATGCAAGATGTACCTGCAACCGGCTTTTCCAAATCACATTTAATTGAAAGATCCCAATTAGCAAGTTGTTTATCAGTACAACAGACATATGCGCATTCATATCATTGCTGTGTTCTTCTGCTTGCTTATGAATTACTGGAAAGCTACTGTTTTAGACAATGGCAGAAGGAAAGAAAGAAGAGGGGGAAAAAATCTCTTGCAATTTTAGGGAAAATGAAGTAGAAAAGGATTCTCTGGAGATTTCATTATAAATGGTTAGCACAATTATGCTAAATGGAATTGATATATTTACATTGTTTTATTCAAGGTTTATCAGGTTCCATTATGAAACAATGAAATGCAATTAATACACTGTCAGTTCATTTTTCTTGTTTTATTTAAAAATGCTTCGGCATATTTTAGCATATCATTTTTAGAGTAGCAAATAACTCTAATGTATAACATTAATAAACGGTGATAGACTTTACTATAAATATTGCATCTGTTGCCAAGAAAAGTTACATACAAAAACAGAGCATTGAAAACAGCAGTTCAGTAATTCTTTTGGTAGTAGAGACATGGGCCTTCTGTATCATTTTAAGTGTCTTTGCACTACTTGAACCTCTGCACTTGGAGAATATTGTTTTTTATACTTCAACAGTTTGCTGGGTTTAAGGGATTAACACCATATACGTGGTGTTGTGAGTGCCCAGAAAACCAACTGAGCAGTTTCTTCCCCTTGTGTTTAGAGGGGAAGAGCTGAGGACTGAGGGAAAGCTGTGACAAACTTGTCACATGTACAATCATATCTAGATATTGTTACAAAGAATAACTTAAAAACTTAAGGCAGTCAATCAAATACTTAGATATAGCACAAAATGAAACTACCAATCAAAAAGTTTCCATGGACTAAATTATTTTGGATTTCAAAAATCTTTTTGTTGTTATTTGAAAATAAATATTAAGTATATAATTAAGTATATATATATAATAAAGTATATAATAATTCAAAATATATTGTTTTCTGGTATCATTTGATATATCAAAGCAGATACCAATTTTACTTAACTGGGACTGCTTCACAATTATCAAACTACACTCTGAATTTTCTGTAAAAATTTCATGTATGCATTCTATATCAATTCAAAGGAAGCTTGAGGCATTGAAAAGCACGCGAGATACCACAAAATCAGAAAACCAGATCAACCACCATTATTTTTCCTCACCTGCCTTCTTCCATATTAAGCTTTATAGAAATGTGGCAAAGGATAAGAATTTCTTTTTTGCATAAGAGGAGATGAAATAGTTTGTTTAACTTAAAAATAAGAGAATTTGAATCTCTAAATGCTATTTCTACCTATTTAGCAGTTATTTAGGTTGACTTCTAATACTGCATATTTAATTTGAGTATATCAGGAATTTTAAGATAGACAGAAAATAGCTGATATGAAAGTAGGTGGTTATAAAGATGTGAAATAAAGGAGATCTGAGTTTTATAGAGTAAAATTGCCCATCTCATGTGTTATGAATAGTTTTGGAAGTCCTCATTCACTGCCTGCCTTCTAACCCAACATATTCCCTTCTTACTTGCCTGATGGCTTTAGGGCTTAAAATTCCCATTAGAGAATTATTTCTTCAAATTACGACTTTTCTTTCCCGCTTTAAAATTCACGTACAATTAAGAAAAAACATGCTAACTTGATAGTAACTAAAAGTCAATTTATATTTCAATTATAAATAAGTAAGTAATCTTCAGCTCAGGCATGATAAACTTGACTGGTAAATTGATGGGGGCATGAAAGCATTCTGAACATGGGTTTCTGCCTAAAGATGGGTACTTCAGTGGGGTGCAACAGCAGGGAGACATGATAAATGTGGAAATTCAAAAAGCAAGGATAGGTTCCAAGAAATATGGTCCCACACTTATCAATTCCATCATGTTCACTCTCTTATTCTTTTTTGGTTTCATGTTTTCTGCCCTCAAATATATTTCAAACAAGGGAAACTTTTTTAAAAGACGAAAAAAAGTAAATAGTTTCACTTGAAATATGTTTCTTTATCTACCACCTAAAATTTTTCCTTCCTTTCACTGGCAAACATTTACACTGAGTTGAGCAGTGTTCACTCTCTCCATTTTATTGATATCCATTAGCTAGAACACTTTGGATATTGTTTCAGATCCCATCAAACTACTGAAAACTTCCGTGTTGAATAATTTTTATCACCAAAAATGTTTCCTCTGACTTGATTACTTTTTTTTTTTTCGTTAGCTTAATTAATAGACATTTATTCCTCATACTTCTGGAGGCTGGAAGTCTGAGATCAGGGTGCCAGCACGGTTGGGTTCTGGTGAGATCTCTCTTTTGGGATGTAGACTGCCAATTTCTAGCTGTATCCTCACACCACAGAAAGAGAGAGAGAGCTGAGTTTCTGTTCTCTTCTTATTAGGGCCCTAATCCCATTTATGAGGGTTCTACCCTCACGACCTAATTACCTCCCAATGGCCCCACCTCCTAATACCATCAGATTGGGGGTTGGATTTCAACATATGAATTTTGGTGTAATCCGTAAGAACTACTGATCCTTCAGTGTCCCATGTTATTCCCAATACTTTGATGAAACATTTACTCACTCTCCTAGCTTTCAACCATGTCTGAAATTCTATGACACATGGATTCCTACCACACAGTTTTGGACTTAACTATATTCCATCCTCAATTGTTCATTATTGTTTCATAACTTTATAGTCTGAATGTTCTCAGGACTTCATCTGTGGATTTTAATAACTCATTAGCTCAAGCTTACATATATCGTAGCAGGACTTCGGCACCACCTCCTGGGATCATTGTTATTTCTGGGGCCTCAAGGGGCATTGTAATGTGCTCTGGAATAAGACTGCTCACATTCTTCTGCACTAACCATTTGGAAGCAGTGCCTCCACATGGCCACCACTGCCATGAGAACGCCCCTCCGTGGGTGTTGTACTTGTTCTTGCTGTTCTGTCAGGCACAGGGATTTCTACCGATGGATTCTTTGACCTCTGAGTGAGTAAAAACTGCAGAGATATCTAGGAAATAATAGAGAGGTAAAAATGAGCTTTTTCTTCAACTTCATGCTGAATTTAATTACTTGCCCCCATTTCCCCAACCAAGAAACTACATTACTTTGTGTTCTGAGTCTCATATGGTCTTGACTGGAAAATCATCTGAAGTTTTTCTCTCTCTCCCATCACTTCCTACAAGAGCTCAAAAATGGTTCCTTTCAGAAATTGATGCTGTATTTTTCTCTTCTTTCCTCTCTGGTGTCTTCCTGGTAAGTTTTTGCACAAACCAACTTTCCTCTCTTATTAGCCCTGCTGTCTTAGACAAAACTACTAAAAGCCCTCATGAAATTAGTTGATAAAAATAAAGATGGGAGATAGGGAGGGAAGAAAGGAGTTGCAAACCATCCCACAAAATTTCCACTTGTGTTCATCTTAGAAACCTCACTACATATTTCTATCTTGCCTTCCAGTTTGGTTGACAAGCTACTTAGGGGTGGTATCTCTGTTTCCCCTATTCATCAAAGTGCCTAACACAATGCTCTGCAAATGGTAGATGTAAAATAAATACTGGATTAATTGATTAGAAATAAAACTCTGAGGACAGTTTCAAGTATCAAGTGGAAAATTTTACAGAATGAGGGAGAGTCATCCAAACTCAGAGATTTTTATTAATCTATGAAAGTTTTCTGTGTATAATTTTGCTGAAAACTATCCTATACTCACTATTGCCAGAGATTGCAATATGAAAATTTAGCAGATATAGTGTCTGAGATTCACCAAACTAAGTAGCCTAACGTTGGTCGAACAACCCTTAAAGTGACTGGTGTTTATTATATCTCTCTTCTGGAGAAAAAATATGTATACATTTTACCACATTTTGGGTGTGCAAGGGAATGTGAGATCATCACACAGTAAAGCAAAATCTGTCTGAATGCATGAAAAAACAAGGAACCATGTGGTTAAAGATTACAAAAATGGTGGATGGATTGCTATGACATTTGGGTGTTCCAAGAAGGGAGTGGGTCTGAGTCAGAGGCTGAGCAACCAGGAATGGAAACCAAGGATCTTCAATGGCATTGAGGATTTAGAAGGCTAAATTATTGCCATGAATTAAGATTTAAGAGGGTGATGTTCTATGTCATTTAAATAAATCCTATTACATATATATATGTGTGTGTGTGTAACATGTATATACTTCTCTCACTCATATTATGCAAAGTAATTTCATGTTTATTCTACAGTCTGATCTGTAGGTAGTATTGGGGGACTGAGGTTTTATGATATGGGTTTTAAGGTATAGTAGTATTCTTTAACTTCCATCTTTGCTTTGTTCTGAAATAAAAAATGTTATGACCAACTTTAAAAAATGATACTTTATATACTTCCTTATTTACATGATAAAGTAATCTGAATTCTTTGGAGGGAGAACAACTATTCAAACAAAGAAAGTTTTAAGACGCCCACTTCATTCTTCTTCTTCTTTTTTTTTTAAAATAAATGTATTTATCTATTTTTGGCTGCGTTGGGTGTTTGCACGGGCTTTCTCTAGTTGAGGTGAGCGGGGGCTACTCTTCACTGCGGTGTGCAGGCTTCTCATTGTGGTGGCTTCTCTTGTTGCAGAGCAAGGGCTCTAGGCATGTAGGCTTCAGTAGTTGTGGCATATGGGCTCAGTAGTTGTGGCTTGTGGGCTCTAGAGCAGAGGTTCAGTAGTTGTGGAGCACAGGCTTAGTTGCTCCGCGGCATGTGGGATGTTCCCGGCCCAGGGCTTGAACCCATGTCCCCTGCATTGGCGGGCGGATTCTTAACCAATGCTCCACCAGCGAAGTCCTATCATTCTTCTTAAATAAAGAACAATCACCACTTTCAGTGTGATATTTGACCTATTTCGTTATCATTCCAGGCCATAAAAAAAACCAGATTTTAAAGCTTTACTGCCCATCTCTTTTAGTTGGCATAATTAATAAATATCTGCCAGAGGCTGTACTAATTCTGTGTTTTTAGCTTTTATGACAGGTGAGTCTTTTTTAAAGCAAGTATACTGCACACTCTATTCAGTCATCACTCAAGGTGAGGGTTCAAGAGGGAAAGGATGATTATAGGAAAGGATGATTATAATCATAATTCCAGCTATTACATAAACTATTTCTTAATTAGATTTGTTAGCATATTCTATCTAGTACATACATTTCCATTTGGGTCCTTGGTAGATCAGTTTTTGAAATTAGTACTTCTGTTATCTTCTTATATATTTTATAGAAGAACAGGAATCTGAGAGTAAAAGGCAAGGGATTCCTCAGTTGATGTAATTAACACAGACTGCTTCTTTCACTATTTCTTAGGCTGACCAGCCACACTGATAGGAGTCCTTAAGTGTCGGGGCTCCTCTAAATGTGCTGTATGAGGATGAAGGATAGTGCAAGCAGAGAGTGTGGGAGGGTGTGCTTCATCAGTACACCAGAGAGGAGTATTCAATGGGATTGGTAAAGGAAATCTTCAATTACCTGGTCCAGACACAGAGCCCAGCAAGATAAGCAAGGAAGGTGGGAGCAGGAGCAGTTAATCCAGGACACGGAAGTTGGAAGAGTGATGTGGATAAAGTCTGGAGAGAGCACTTCCTGAGAATAGTTATTTACTTGTTATCAGAGGGAAGGATGTAGTTCTGTGTAGCTCACTTTTGCATTCTCCAAAGCATTTGACATGACATTCTTTTTTTTTTTTTTTTTTACATTGAGGCAATGAATAAATATATTTTGAGTGAATGCTTACATCATAAAATGCCACATATTATTTTTCTACCAAAGAATAACTTTAAAAAATTTTCCAACTTACCACTGGCCATCATGGGTAATGAAGCAATATTTAACATACAACTGTGTTTTTAAGGCAAAACCCCAACCATTGTATTTCTGTTTTACAGAGAAATTTTGAAATGCTGAGTAATGACATTTTGAGTACAAGAGAGACCTGACCTTGTTGAATAGGTTTTTTTTTTTTTTTTTTTTTTTTTTATAAATTTATTTATTTATTTATTTACTTTTGGCTGTGTTGGGTCTTCGTTTCTGTGCGAGGGCTTTCTCTTGTTGCGGCAAGTGGGGGCCACTCTTCATCGCGGTGCGCGGGTCTCTCACTATCGTGGCCTCTCTTGTTGTGGAGCACAGGCTCCAGACGCGCAGGCTCAGTAATTGTGGCTCACGGGCCTAGTTGCTCCGCGACATGTGGGATATTCCCAGACCAGGGCTCGAACCCGTGTCCCCTGCATTGGCAGGCAGATTCTCAACCACTGTGCCACCAGGGAAGCCCCAGGTTTTTTTTTTTTAACATCCTTATTGGAGTATAATTGCTTTACAATGGTGTGTTAGTTTCTGCTTTATAACAAAGTGAATCAGTTATACATATACATATGTTCCCATCTCTCTTCCCTCTTGCGTCTCCCTCCCTCCCACCCTCCCTATCCCACCCCTCTAGGTGGTCACAAAGCACCGAGCTGATCTCCCTGTGCTATGCAGCTGCTTCCCACTAGCTATCTATTTTACAATTGGTAGTGTATATATGTCCATGCCACTCTCTCACCCTGTCACATCTTACCCCACCCCCTCCCCATATCCTCAAGTCCATTCTCTAGTAGGCCTGTGTCTTTATTCCCATCGTGCCACTAGGTTCTTCATGACCTTTTTTTTTTTTTTTTCCGTAGATTCCATATATATGTGTTAGCATACTGTATTTGTTTTTCTCTTTCTGACTTACTTCACTCTGTATGACAGACTCTAACTCCATCCACCTCACTACAAATACCTCCATTTCGTTTCTTTTTATGGCTGAGTAATATTCCATTGTATATATGTGCCACATCTTCTTTATCCATTCATCTGAATGATGGACACTTAGGTTGCTTCCATGTCCTGGCTATTGTAAATAGAACTGCAATGAACATGGTGGTACATGACTCTTTTTGAATTATGGTTTTCTCAGGGTATATGCCCAGTAGTGGGATTGCTGGGTCATATGGTAGTTCTATTTTTAGTTTTTTAAGGAACCTCCATACTGTTCTCCATAGTGGCTGTATCAATTTACATTCCCACCAACCGTGCAAGAGGGTTCCCTTTTCTCCACACCCTCTCCAGCATTTATTGTTTGTAGATTTTTTGATGATGGCCATTCTGACCGGTGTGAGATGATATCTCATTCTAGTTTTGATTTGCATTTCTCTAATGATTAATGATGTTGAGCATTCTTTCATGTGTCTGTTGGCAAACTGTATATCTTCTTTGGAGAAATGTCTATTTAGGTCTTCTGCCCATTTTTGGATTGGGTTGTTTGTTTTTTTGTTATTGAGCTGCATGAGCTGCTTGTAAATCTTGGAGATTAATCCTTTGTCAGTTGCTTCATATGCAAATATTTTCTCCCATTCTGAGGGTTGTCTTTTGGTCTTGTTTATGGTTTCCTTTGCTGTGCAAAAGCTTTTAAGTTTCATTAGGTCCCATTTGTTTATTTGTGTTTTTATTTCCATTTCTCTAGGAGCTGTGTCAAAAAGGATCTTGCTGTGATTTATGTCATAGAGTGTTCTGCCTATGTTTTCCTCTAAGAGTTTGATAGTGTCTGGCCTTACACTTAGGTCTTTAATCCATTTTGAGTTTATTTTTGTGTATGGTGTCAGGGAGTGTTCTACTTTCATACTTTTACATGTACCTGTCCAGTTTTCCCAGCACCACTTATTGAAGAGGCTGTCTTTTCTCCACTGTATATGCTTGCCTCCTTTATCAAAGATAAGGTGACCATATGTGCGTGGGTTTATCTCTGGGCTTTCTATCCTGTTCCATTGATCTATATTTCTGTTTTTGTGCCAGTACCAAACTGTCTTGATTACTGTAGCTTTATAATATAGTCTGAAGTCAGGGAGGCTGATTCCTCTAGCTCCATTTTTCGTTCTCAAGATTGCTTTGGCTATTCGAGGTCTTTTGTGTTTCCATACAAATTGTGAAATTTTTTGTTCTAGTTCTGTGAAAAATGCCAGTGGTAGTTTGATAGGGATTGCATTGAATCTGTAGATTGCTTTGGGTAGTAGAGTCATTTTCACAATGTTGATTCTTCCAATCCAAGAACATGGTATATCTCTCCATCTATTTGTATCATCTTTAATTTCTTTCATCAATGTCTTATAATTTTCTGCATACAGGTCTTTTCTCTCCTTAGGTAGTTTTATTCCTAGATATTTTATTCTTTTTGTTGCAGTGGTAAATGGGAGTGTTTTCTTAATTTCACTTTCAGATTTTTCATCATTAGTGTATAGGAATGCAAGAGATTTCTGTGCATTAATTTTGTATCCTTCTACTTTACCAAATTCATTGTTTAGCTCTAGTAGTTTTCTGGTAGGATCTTTAGGATTCTCTATGTATAGTATCATGTCATCTGCAAACAGTGACAGCTTTACTTCTTCTTTTCCGATTTGGATTCCTTTTCTTTCTTTTTCTTCTCTGATTGCTGTGGCTAACACTTCCAAAACTATGTTGAGTAATAGTGGTGTGAGTGGGCAACCTTGTCTTGTTCCTGATCTTAGTGGAAATGGTTTCAGTGTTTCACCATTGAGGACAATGTTGGCTGTGGGTTTGTCATATATGACTTTTATTATGTTGAGGAAAGTTCCCTCTATGCCTACTTTCTGCAGGGCTTTTATCATAAATGGGTGTTGAATTTTGTCAAAAGCTTTCTCTGTATCTATTGAGATGATCATATGGTTTTTCTCCTTCAATTTGTTAATATGATGTATCACGTTGATTGATTTGCGTATATTGAAGAATCCTTGCATTCCTGGAATAAACCCCACTTGATCATGGTGTATGATCCTTTTAATGTGCTGTTGGATTCTCTTTGCTAGTATTTTGTTGAGGATTTTTGCATCTATGTTCATCAGTGATATTGGCCTGTAGTTTTCTTTCTTTGTGACATCTTTGTCTGGTTTTGGTATCAGGGTGATGGTGGCCTCGTAGAATGAGTTGGGGAGTGTTCCTCCCTCTGCAATATTTTGGAAGAGTTTGAGAAGGATAGGTGTTAGCTCTTCTCTAAATGTTTGATAGAATTCGCCTGTGAAGCCATCTGGTCCTGGGCTTTTGTTTGTTGGAAGATTTTTAATCACAGTTTCAAGTTCAGTGCTTGTGACTGTTCTGTTCATATTTTCTATTTCTTCCTGGTTCAGTCTCGGCAGGTTGTGCATTTCTAAGAATCTGTCCATTTCTTCCAGGTTGTCCATTTGATTGGCATAGAGTTGCTTGTAGTAATCTCTCATGATCCTTTGTATTTCTGCAGTGTCAGTGGTTACTTCTCCCTTTTCATTTCTAATTCTATTGATTTGAGTGTTCTCCCTTTTTCTCTTGATGAGTCTGGCTAATGGTTTATCAATTTTGTTTATCTTCTCAAAGAACCAGCTTTTAGTTTTATTGATCTTTGCTATTGTCTCCTTCATTTCTTTTTCATTGATTTCTGATCTGATCTTTATGATTTCTTTCCTTCTGCTAGCTTTGGGGTTTTTTTGTTCTTCTTTCTCTAATTGCTTTAGGTGCAAGGTTAGGTTGTTTATTCGAGATGTTTCCTGTTTCTTGAGGTAGGCTTGTATTGCTATAAAATTCCCTCTTAGAACTGCTTTTGCTGCATCCCATAGGTTTTGGGTCATCGTGTCTCCATTGTCATTCGTGTCTAGGTTTTTTTTTTTTTTAAACCTGACTTGAGAACCTGCATGAGGAACTTCTTTCTTTCTTTCTTTCTTTCTTTCTTTCTTTCTTTCTTTCTTTCTTTCTTTCTTTCTTTCTTTCTTTCTTTCTTTCTTTCTGGCTGTGTTGGGTCTTCGTTTCTATGCGTGGGCCTTCTCCAGTTGCGGCAAGCGGGGGCCACTCTTCATCGCGGTGCACGGGCCCCTCACCATCGCGGCCTCTCTTGTTGCGGAGCGCAGGCTCCAGACGCGCAGGCTCAGCAGTTGTGGCTCACAGGCCTAGTTGGTCCATGGAATGTGGTATCCTCCCAGACCAGAACTCGAATCCGTGTCCCCTGCATTGGCAGGAGGACTCTCAACCACTGCGCCACTAGGGAAGCCCCTCTAGGTATTTTTTGATTTCCCCTTTGATTTCTTCAGTGATCACTTCGTTATTAAGTAGTGTATTGTGTAGCCTCCATGTGTTTGTATTTTTTGTAGATCTTTTCCTGTAATTGATATCTAGTCTCATAGCGTTGTGGTTGGAAAAGATACTTGATACGATTTCAATTTTCTTAAATTTACCAAGGCTTGATTTTGTGACCCAAGATATGATCTATCCTGGAGAATGTTCCATGAGCACTTGAGAAAAATGTGTATTCTGTTGTTTTGGGGTGGAATGTCCTATAAATATCAATTAAGTCCATCTTGTTTAATGTATCATTTAAAGCTTGTGTTTCCTTATTTATTTTCATTTTGGATGATCTGTCCATTGGTGAAAGTGGGGTGTTAAAGTCCCCTACTATGATTGTGTTACTGTTGATTTCCCCTTTTATGGCTGTTAGTATTTGCCTTATGTATTGAGGTGCTCCTATGTTGGGTGCATAAATATTTACAATTGTTATACCTTCTTCTTGGATCGATCCCTTGATCATTATATAGTGTCCTTTGTCTCTTGTAATAGTCTCTATTTTAAAGTCTATTTTGTCTGATATGAGAATTGCTACTCCAGCTTTCTTTTGATTTCCATTTGCATGGAATATCTTTTTCCATCCCCTCACTTTCAGTCTGTATGTGTCCCTAAGTCTGAAGTGGGTCTCTTGTAGACAGCATATATATGGGTCTTATGTTTGTATCCATTCAGCCAGTCTGTGTCTTTTGGTGGGAGCATTTAATCCATTTACATTTAAGGTAATTATTGATATGTATGTTCCTATTCCCATTTTCTTAAATGTTTTGGGTTTGTTATTGTAGGTGTTTTCCTTCTCTTGTGTTTCTTGCCTAGAGAAGTTCCTTTAGCATTTGTTGTAAAGCTGGTTTGGTGGTGCTGAACTCTCTCAGCTTTTGCTTGTCTGTAAAGGTTTTAATTTCTCCATCAAATCTGAATGAGATTCTTGCTGGGTAGAGTAATCTTGGTTGTAGGTTTTTCTCCTTCATCACTTTAAGTATATCCTGCCACTCCCTTCTGGCTTGCAGAGTTTCTGCTGAAAGATCAGCTGTTAACCTTATGGGGATTCCCTTGTGTGTTATTTGTTGTTTTTCCCTTGCTGCCTTTAATATGTTTTCTTTGTATTTAATTTTTGATAGTTTGATTAATATGTGTCTTGGCGTGTTTCTCCTTGGATTTATCCTGTATGGGACTCTCTGTGCTTCCAGGACTTGATTAACTATATCCTTTCCCATATTAGAGAAGTTTTCAACTATAATCTCTTCAAATATTTTCTCAGTCCCTTTCTTTTTCTCTTCTTCTTCTGGGACCCCTATAATTCGAATGTTGGTGCGTTTAATGTTGTCCCAGAGGTCTCTGAGACTGTCCTCATTTCTTTTCATTCTTTTTTCTTTATTCTGCTCTGCAGTAGTTATTTCCACTATTTTATCTTCCAGGTCACTTATCCGTTCTTCTGCCTCAGTTATTCTGCTATCGATCCCTTCTAGAGTTTTTTTTTTTTTTTAATTAATTAATTTATTTATGGCTGTGTTGGGTCTTTGTTTCTGTGCGAGGGCTTTCTCTAGTCGCGGCAAGTGGGGGCCACTCTTCATCGCGGTGCGCGGGCCTCTCACTATCATGGCCTCTCTTGTTGCGGAGCACAAGCTCCAGACACGCAGGCTCAGCAGTTGTGGCTCACGGGCCTAGTTGCTCCGCGGCATGTGGGATCTTCCCAGACCAGGGCTCGAACCCGTGTCCCCTACATTAGCAGGCAGATTCTCAACCACTGCGCCACCAGGGAAGCCCCTAGAGTATTTTTAATTTCATTTATTGTGTTGTTCATCGTTGCTTGGTTCCTCTTTAGTTCTTCTACGTCCTTGTTAAATGTTTCTTGCATTTTGTCTATTCTATTTCCAAGATTTTGGATCATCTTTACTATCATTATTCTGAATTCTTTTTCAGGTAGACTGCCTATTTCCTCTACATTTGTTAGGTCTGGTGTGTTTTGACCCTGCTCCTTTATCTGCTGTGTGTTTTTCTGTCGTCTCATTTTGCTTATCTTACTGTGTTTGGGGTCTCCTTTTCACAGGCTGCAGGTTCGTAGTTCCCGTTGTTTTTGGTATCTGTCCCCAGTGGCTAAGGTTGGTTCAGTGGGTTGTGTAGGCTTCCTGGTGGAGGGGACTAGTGCCTTTGTTCTGGTGTATGAGGCTGGATCTTGTCTTTCTGGTGGGCAGGTCCATGTCTGGTGGTGTGTTTTGGGGTGTCTATGGTCGTCTTATGATTTTAGGCAGCCTCTCTGCTAATGGATGGGGCTGTGTTCCTGTCTTGCTAGTTGTTTGGCATAGGGTGTCCAGCACTGTAGCTTGCTGGTCGTTGAGTGAAGCTGGGTCTTGTTGTTGAGATGGAGATCTCTGAGAGATTTTCGCCGTTTGGTATTACGTGGAGCTGGGAGGTCTCTTGTGGACCAGTGCCTAAAGTTGGCTCTCCCACCTCAGAGACACAGCCCTGATGCCTGGCTGGAGCACCAAGAGCCTTTCATCCCCACGGTTCAGAATAAAAGGGAGAAAAAATAGAAAGAAAGAAAGAAAGAGGATAAAATAAAATAAAATAAAGCTATTATAATAAAAAATAAGAAAAAATTATTAAGAAAAACCTTATTAAGAAAAAAAAATTTTTAAGGGGGGGGAAAAAAAAAGGACGGACTGAACCCTAGGACAAATGGTGAAAGCAAAGCTATACAGACAAAATCTCACCCAGAAGCATATACATATACACTCACAAAAGAAGGAAAAGGGGAAAAATTAATATATCCTGCTCCCAAAGTCCACCTCCTAAATTTGGGATGATTCGTTGTCTATTCAGGTATTCAACAGATGCAGGTACATCAAGTTGTTTGTGGAGCTTTAATCCGCTTCTTCTGAGGCTGCTGGGAGAAATTTCCCTTTCTCTTCCTTGTTCGCACAGCTCCCGGGGTTCAGCTTTGGATTTGGCCCTGCCTCTGCGTGTAGGTCGCCTGAGGGCGTCTGTTCTTCGCTCACCCAGGACGGGGTTAAAGGAGCAGCTGATTCGGGGGCTCTGGCTCACTCAGGCCAGGGGGAGGGAGGGGTACAGAGGAGGCGGGGCGAGCCTGCGGCGGCAGAGGCCGGCGTGACGTTGCAGCAGCCCGAGGCGCGCCATGCGTTCTCCCGGGGAAGCTGTCCCTGAATAACGGGACCCTGGCAGTGGCGGGCTGCACAGGCTCCCGGGAGGGGCGGTGTGGAGAGTGACCTGTACTCGCACACAGGCTTCTTGGTGCCTGCAGCAGCAGCCTTAGCGTCTCATGCCCGTCTCTGGGGTCCGCGCTGATAGCCGTGGCTCGCGCCCATCTCTGGAGGTCGTTTAGGCGACGCTCTGAATCCCCTCTCCTCGCGCACCAGGAAACAGAGGTAAGAAAAAGTCTCTTGCCTCTTCAGCAGCTCCAGACGTTTTCCCGGACTCCCTCCCGGCTAGCTGTGGTGTGCTAACCCCTTCAGGCTGTGTTCACGCCGCCAACCCCAGCCCTCTCCCTGGGATCCGAGCGAAGCCCGAGCCTCAGCTCCCAGCCCCGCCCGCCCCGGCGTGTGAGCAGACAAGCCTCTCGGGCTGGTGAGTGCTGCTCGGCGCCGAGCCTCCGTGCAGGAATCTCTCCGCTTTGCCCTCCGCACCCCTGTTGCTGCGCTCTCCTCCGTGGCTCCGAAGCTCCCCCCACCCCGCCACCCGCAGTCTCTGCCCGCGAAGGGGCTTCCTAGTGTGTGGAAACCTTTCCTCCTTCACGGCTCCCTCCCACTGGTGCAGGTCCCGTCCCTATTCTTTTGTCTCTGTTATTTCTTTTTTCTTTTGCCCTACCCAAGTACGTGGGGAGTTTCTTGCCTTTTGGGAGGTCTGACGTCTTCTGCCAGCGTTCAGTGGGTGTTCTGTAGGAGCAGTTCCACGTGTAGATGTATTTCTAATGTATCTGTGGGAAGGAAGGTGATCTCCATGTCTTACTCTTCCGCCATCTTGCCCAGCCCCCCTGAATAGGTTTTTGAAAGGTCGTTTTCATCTGCTTTATTTTTCAGAACGTCTTTAGTATCAGAAATTTAATTGTTTGCATCTTCTCACAAAGAAGGTAAATTCTCAGAAAAAAATTTTCTTTTTAAACAGTTTCTGGTTGCTCATCTTTATCTTCCTCCTCAAGTTATTAGGTCACTTTAAGTGAATCATGATTTTACTCTTCCTGACTATGTCTGTATTTTCCCTCTTGGTAATGAGGGTAGGAGCAAACTACCAGATGCTGGTAGACATGGTAGCTTCATTTTGTTGAGATCATGTTCCTGGAAGCTGGCAAGCTCCTACTCTTTTCCCATGACACTGAAAAGAATATCTTTTGCTCTCAAGTCTCCGTGTGTGCAAGTAACAGTCCTCAGTTTCCTTATATAATTTAGGTCATAATTATTACATGCAAGATTCTCTGTTTGTCCTAGTTCAACAGACAATGTAATGGCAAAAATCATGGCAAATTAGATATACATATATAACATTAAAAATTGTCTAAGGAACCTTGTCCTGTAGAAATATAGCGCATGCCGCCTATGTCATTTTAATTGTTCTAGCATCTATTACATTTAAAAAAATAAAAAGAAACAAGTAAAATTATTTTTCATAATGTTTAACCACATGTAACCATGTATATCCAAATTCACATTTCAACATGTAATCGATATTAAAATTACTAATGACCTAGTTTACATTCATTTTCTCACTAAGTTTTCAAAATTCAGTGTTTATTTTCTACTTATAGCATCTCTCAATTAGGACACTACATTTTCATTGGATATACTTGATCTATATATTTCATAAAATGTACAGTTGAAAACAAAAGATTTATATATTCAAATTGTTCAAAATACTTAAAAGTTTTACAATGCTGAATCAAATATCAGATTTTAGATTTAAGTTTTTATAGATATTTTAATATGACAAATTTTATTTTTTTCTGATTTTTAAAATTTTAATTTTATACTGGAGTATAGTTGATTAACAATGTTGTATAGACTTATTTTTTCGAGCAGTTTTAGGTTCAGAGCAAAACGGAGAGGAAGGTACAGATATTTCCCATATATCCCCTGCCCCCAGACATCCCCTATTATCAGTGTCCCCCAGCAGAGTGATACATTTGCTACAGTTGATGAAACAACCTTGACACATCATTATCACCCAAAGATCATAGTTTCCATTAGGGTTCAATCTTGATATTGTATGGTCTGGACAAACATATAATGACATGTATCCACCATTATAGTTTCATTGACCTAAAAATCCCCTGTGCTCCACCTATTCATCTCTCCTTCCCTCTCCCAAATCCCTGATGACCACTGATCTTTTAACTGTCTCCATAGTATTGTCTTCCAGAATGTCAGATAGTTGGAATCATACAGCATGTAGCCTTTTCAGATGGGCTTGTTTCAGTAATATGCATTTTAGTTTCCTCTATGTCTTTTCATGGCTTGATAGCTCATTTCTTTTTAGTGCTGAATAATATTCCATTGTTTGGATGTACCACTATGTTTATCCATTCACCTACTGATGCAAAACTTGGTTGCTTCCAAGTTTGAACAGTTATGAATAAATCTGCTAAAAGCATCCATGTGCAGGTTTTTCTGTGGAAATAAATGAGTTTTCAACTCCTTTGGGTAAATACCAAGGAGTGCGACTGCTGGTTTGTATGGTGAGTAAGTTTAGTTTTGTAAACTGTCTTCCAAAATGTCTGTGTCATTTTGCATCCCCACTAGTGATGAGTGAGAGTTCCTGTTGCTCCACAACCTCATAAGCATTTGGTATTGTCAGTGTTCTAGATTTTGGCTATTCTAGTAGGTATGCAGTGGTATCTCATTGTTTTAATTTGCATTTCTCTGATGACATGATTTGAAGCATCTTTTCATATGTTTATTTGCCCTCTGTATATCTTCTTTGGTGAGGTATCTGTTCAAGTCTTTTGCTTATTTTTAATGAGACTTTTTGTTTTCTTATTGTTAAATTTCAAATGTTCTTTGTTTATTTTGGGTAACAGTCATTTATCAGATATATCTTTTGAGAATATTTTCTCCCAGTCTGTGGTTTGTCTTGTCATTCTCTTGACAGTGTCTTTCACAGATCAGAAGTTTTAAATTTTAATGAAGTCCAATTTATCAATTCTTTCTTGTATGGATCATGCCTCTGGTGTTATATCTAAAAAGTCATCTCCAAACCCAAGGTCATCTTCATTTTCTCATATGTTACCTTCTGGGAGTTGTTCAGTTTTGCATTTTACAGTTAGATCTGTGATCCATTTTAAGTTAATTTTTGTGAAGGGTGTAAGGTCTGTATTAGATCCATTTTTCTTTTCTTGTATGCCGTTGTCTAGTTTTAGATTTAAGTTAAATTAATTAAAATTAAGTAAGATCAGAAATTTAGTATCTTAGTTGCATTAGCAGTATTTCAAGTGCAGTAGTCATATGTGTCTAGTGGCTATCCTATTGGTTAGTGTGGGTCTGGAGGGTTGGCGATTGAAGTCTCCCAAGCTTCTCACCTCTCAGCAATCAGACCACTCACAGTATCATTTATTCAGGTGTCCAGCTGTCCTGTTAGAGTTTGTAAATACCTTGGCATAAAGATCTGACTGATTCAGCTTTTCCATGGATGAAGTTGATTTCAGTTATCTGTGGGTGGATTTGGCTTCTTTGCTGTAGTATTTCAACCACTTCTGGTGTCAGCCTTAGCAATCCAGGTAGATTTCTTTCTTATCATATCTTTCATAGTTTACTCACCAACATATGAGTGTTACACAGCCTCCATCAAAGCCATTCTCAATCCACATTGCCACCTGCAGTGGTGCCACAAGAATCCAGTTTCTTCTGGTATTTTACAATTTTAGACACTAAACTATCCATCTAATGAGCAAAAACTACCTTTATATTTACCATAACATAGCATAAGGACAGACACTGTGTAATCAAAGATGGACCTTCATATATGCAAATTGGGGTTGGGATCTTTGTTTCCCAGATATTTATCTAATTCTACAACATATTAATATTACCAAGTTTTGATTGGACAACCAATGTACAGTATTACCAAGAATCCAAAATTTGATTGGATAACTTATTTTTTACTCCTTTTGCACTAAAGTCATCAGTCTGAAATATAGTTTGAAATTGAGGTAGCAATTTTTTTCAACATGTGGTCAAAAACTTCTACTTCAAAACTAACTGGGAAGCTTTAAAAAATAGGTGGATTCCTTGGCCT
Source organism: Balaenoptera acutorostrata (assembly GCF_949987535.1). NCBI lineage: Eukaryota > Metazoa > Chordata > Mammalia > Artiodactyla > Balaenopteridae > Balaenoptera > Balaenoptera acutorostrata. The sequence goes on along the minus strand of NC_080066.1, from coordinate 111,634,531 downwards.
GCCCACAGAAATTCCAACTCAGTAGTTATGGAGTGAAGCCCAGGAATTTATCTTTTCAATAAAATTCAATTCTGATATACACTGAAGTTTGAGAACTACTGGTGTAAAGGTTATTTTAATAACCTAAAAGAATTTAGAATTTTAACACAATCCAAAAAACACTCTGGTTCAAAGTGTTGTGTTTGATTTGCACTTCATGGTTTGTCCCCTTGTTTTATGGTTGGTAGTGTTTTCTTTTGAGGTTCCAATCACACAGGTGTGTAGAAATGGAGCAAAAGCAAAAATTAAGGAAATATAAAAACCTCGTTAATTGGCATTTTAATTAGCTACATTATATGTTCTTTAGAAATAAAACATTTTAAAAAGAAAATACTGGACCCATTACAGGTTATATATAGAGAAATTTCAGCTAAAGCCTGGCACACTACTATATCTATATTTAGACAGCACAAAGACTTCTGCTTTGTATTTTAAATTTCCTACCTGCCCATATGTTTTCAAAAAAACAAAAAAAATCTGAGACACTTTAAAAGGTAACATTTTTTTAAAAGTTATTTTAGGAAGAGATTCATTTAGTTTATTTTATTTGGTAAATAATGTTAAAATGAGTCATATTTCATTTGCAACTTTAGTTATTTTAATAATTTGAATGTCATTCTATTTAGCACTATTTACATGGTTGCTCATAATGTATATGTCCTTGTTTCAATCTCATTATGTTTTTAATTGTTTTGTATTTGTCATTTCCATAATTTTTTTTCCCACGTGTTAAATCTGGAGGTTTTTGCTCAGTGGAAAGCCAAACAAAGAGAATGAAGTATATTAACTACAGTAAGAATAATTAATATGCATATCTGCAGTGTATGCGATTATCTATGCACATTCAACACTGCCTTGAAAATTCTGCTGTATACATTTTTAATAGTTTCTCATTCCCACTTTCTGGGAAAATTATTTTATACCTTATTTTTTTTCTCACCTTCTACCTCACTCATACATTTACACCTCTCCATCCTCCACTCACATGTAATTCATGCAGGAAAAGAGAAAATTGTATATTAGAACTAATTTCCTCAGCTTCTGACTAGCACATAGACATGTGCCTACTTCCATTGTCACTCAAACTATTTATTTTCTTATATTTGAATTTAGGCAGTTTCTCTTCTTTTAAAGGACCATCTCTCCACTTGTAAGCTGGATCCTGTACCCTCTCATCTCCTCAAGGATGAGACCCTCTGGGTAGCCCCTCTCTCCTGTATCTCTCCCCTGGTTCTTATTCTTAATTTCTCCTGCCTAGAGCACTATTTTTCTGCTTTTTGGGGGCAATGCCTGTCCTATTTACTCCTTAGATTTCACTTTATATATTACCTCAAAGATAACTTCTATCACCCTATTTAATGAAAATGAATATTAAATATCTCCCCCACCTTTATTCTCCATCACAGCATCCTAGTTTCTTCTTTATCTGCATGCATCTTTGTTTACTTGGTATCTACCTGTCTTGTTTTCCAGACTAGAAACCCCACAAAGGCAGAGACCATTTCAGTCTTTTTTACTTCTCTGTCCTTAGCTACTGACACAATGCTTGGCCCACGGTAACTTCTCACTAAGCATTTATTGAACACAGAAATAACTTCTCCCATGTTGGTGTGTATTAATATAGCATAGTATAAGAATTCTCCTATATTTGAGTATACATTTTCCAATTTTTTTCTATTGCAAACAGTACTTCATAGGACAATTTATATATCCATCTTCATGTATTCATGCTATGATTTCCACAAGAAAGATTTGTTGAAGTGGAAATGCTGGGTCCTGTCATCAGTATAGCCATTTAAGATTCTGATACTTGAGAATCAAAATCTTAACACTTATTAGGTTGATTCTAAATATCAGAAGAAAATCTCCATTTTGTTCAGGCCAAATCCTTTTCTCAGGGCTGCTCCTTCCTTAACACAGGCAATGAAAGAGGTATTTATTTTTAGCACCAGGGGATGCACTTAAAACTGTGGACAGTGATTTGTCTTTGTTGCTCCCGGCACAGTCTTTTTGTACCAACTATTAATCAATTGACTTCTCCAGAAGATTTTGCCTCTTCCTACCTTCTCTCCAAATGCTGGCTTTATTTTTACCTCCTAGAATGGCAGTGGGCTGCTGCTGCTTTAGATGTCACTCTTTCTTCAACTGACTGCTCCCTGTCTGCATTTTCTATGCTGTGATCAATATCCTTTCTGCCTGTTTTGGCACTGGCAGTATTTGTTTAAACCTTTTCTGGTGGAAAATTTTACCTGCTGCTGGGACCTTGGGCTGAATACAGTCTGCCTTATTTTTTCAACCCTTTGAGAAGGACCAGGACACCACCGGTACCTTAAATAATTTGAAAATATTTAAAGCCATGCCAGAACTAGCATTGTGATGCTCTTCCATGTCTTCTTTCTATTCAACATTGTTCCCTGTTTCCCTGGAACCCCTCTGGAATCTCCATACAAATACCTAATCCTCCTTGAAGTATAAGCCAAAGTACTCTCTGATTCCCCCAAGTAGCCTGAAGCAGTCTTTCTCATAGACACTCTGTAATTATTATCAAGAACAATTATGTTTTATTACGTTTGTCTGTTCCCAGGTCTCTTTACCTGGCAGATTCTAAGCCCTTTGAGGACAGGGGCCATGTGGTTAAAGGCATCTAGCTATGCAATCAGAGAGATCTGTATTTAAATCCATTCTCACTACTTTCTAGCTGTGTAAACTCAGGCAAGCCACTTAGCTTCAGCTGCTTCATTTATAAAAATAAAAATAACTAAAAAACCAGTCTCACAATGTTGTGAAGAATCAATGAGGTAATGTTCACAGGCACTTAGAATGGAGACTGGTGTGATTTACATCCTCAAGAAATGCTGGCTATTGTGGCAGCCATCAAAATGCACCTTAGATTGCAGGATATGAAGCATCATTGACCCATCGCCTCAGCTTCTGCCCTCTGAAACCCATCCCTGTGTTTGCCCAGGGGCTGAATTTCCCACAGGCTGCTCCCAGCTGATGACGAATGTGACAGGGACGTCGCTAAGGCAGGTCCATTCTTGGGAGACATGGGGACTCTGACTTTGTCTCCAGGATTCCCATCACCTTGCTGAACTTCCTTAGAACTGTACTGCTGTCTAAAGCATTCCCTCCCACAACTCCTCCTTCCCATTCTCCTTAAGAAGGGTCAGATCTGTATCACATTCTGATGGCTTTCCTAGACTCCTCTGGCTCACTTCCCGTGTTCCCTCACAGGTGTGTTTCTTCTGTGTCTAATCCTGTCTTATCATTGGGTTTTTTTTTTTTTTTTTTTAGAAATTTGTAAATTTTTCTTTTTTTTTCGGTTTTTAAAAATTTATTTATTTTTGGCTGTGTTGGGTCTTCGTTTCTGTGCGAGGGCTTTCTCTAGTTGCGGCGAGTGGGGGCCACTCATCGCGGTGCGCGGGCCTCTCACTATCGCGGCCTCTCTTGTTGCAGAGCACAGGCTCCAGACGTGCAGGCTCAGTAGTTGTGGCTCATGGGCCCAGTTGCTCCGCGGCATGTGGGATCTTCCCAGACCAGGGCTCGAATCCGTGTCCCCTGCATTGGCAGGCAGATTCCCAACCACTGCGCCACCAGGGAAGCCCTATCATTGGGTTTTGGGAGGACCTGGACTAGCACAATTTGTTCTGAGAGCGTTTTGAGGAAACCACTGCGGCTGTGGTAGGATGAAGATTTGACACTGGCTCACCTATGACCTGGTGGGTGAAGAGGATGCTATTCTGGTTGGCAGATGATGCGTCAATAGTACCTGGCACGGGATGGTGGCTCAGTTGCTGAAGGTTTCACCTGTGGTGATCTGGGAAGATGTCCTTGGAGAGGAATGCTCTGGCAGGTGCAATAATGTAGACATTTGAAAGATTTGGTGGAAACGGTGCCAATAAGACAGAGTTGGATGGTTACTGCTAAATTGTGTGGATGCCCTGCGAAGAGATAATGACAGACTAAGGGCAATTAACAAGCAGTTAATGGCTAAGTGTGACAACCAGAGGGCCTCTGTGATACCTTACAAAGAAAGCCCCTATCTTCTGTAGTGGAAAAGCAGCTATATCTGAGCAGGAGCTTAAAGATATCATCGTTAGGGTTGCCGAGCTCCAGAGAAGTCTGAATGGTCAGCCAGGGCAGGTCTGTTACGCAAAGGCCGGAGCGCTGGGGGGAAAATCCTAGCACCTTAAAACATGGGCTGGTGCATCTGGGTGATTACCCTTGATGATGTTGATTCTATAGATTCTCTGGGTTTGCAGAAAAGATCTCCCTTTCCTAGTAACACCCAGCACTTTCCTGTACTGAATGATGCTAGAGAAGCCTTTCCTCTACAAGTTAACAAGTTATCTCCCTTAGGAGCTGCCCTCACCTTCTGTCTTGGCTGCCAAGGTGCTAACTAGGGTTAAATCCCTTTATAACCCAGCTGGGGATGTGCTGGGCCTGAAGAATTGCAAGAATTCATTAGGATGTATCAGCAGGAGCCAGGATAATACATCAGAGATCAAGAGGGCCAGAATGTAAGACTGGATAAGAAAGAATTTATTGATTTGGGAACACTTTCTTGGGACATAGGATTAAAATCTTAAAAGGAAGCCCAGGGAAATAAGGCGAAGTTGCTGCTAAATTGACCTTTAGAAGCCTGGAAAAAGTTATATCCAACATTCAGCAAAATGGAAATCCTGAGTTGCCTTGAAAGATGTTGAAAGAAGGAATAAAGAGTCTGAGGGAATCTGGCATTCTGTGATGAATGTCTTATGTAAGGATGGAGGGCCCACCGGAGGATTATGTTCCACAAAAGGGCTCAGAGGACATATTATTCACCCAGACCACCAGGAATACACCAGTGAGGGGTCACCAAGCTCACCAAGAAGTTCAGTGGTGGTTCTTCTCCTCAGTCCAGCCCAATAGACCATAGAGGTGACAGTCACAGAGCTGGGCTTACTGACATCTTTGGGATGATGGGGACCTAAAGGAATAGTCAGGTGGTGGTGCTTAAACATTACAAGTATAATGACACCCTATTTAGAAAGTGGACCTTCAGGGAGTCCTGGATAAGATCCGGTTCACAATGTGGCCACTGGGTCAGTGGACCCAGTCAGTGGTCATTTCCCAGTTACCAAGTGTGTCTAACTGGAATTAATATATTTGGAAGTTGGAACAACACCCACACTAAAGATGCAGTTGAGGTAGTCCTTATCATATTTCTGTTTATTTTACCATATTTTCTGTATCATGTTTGTTTATTTTCTGTTTACTGTGAGATTATAGAAACCCCATCCTGGAGAGTAATGGTAGGCTACAGCAGACTTAACCAAGTATCAGTCTTGGTTCTGGCTCCTCTGGCTGATGTGTTATCACTATTAGAGCAGATAATTAAGGTCCTAGGTATATGATATGCAGCCAGTGATTCTTCTCTATTCCAGTTAGAAAAACAGATCAGAAACCATTTGCAGATCCAAGTTGCCACTAGGATGTGTTAGCTCTCCTGCTTCTGTCATAATGTAGTCCAAAGAGATATGAACTGCATGAACATCACACAGAATGTCACAGAGGTCCATTACAACAGGGACATTACGCTGGTTGGACAGGATGAGCACGAGGTGGCTAGAATGCTGGAGAACTTGGTAAGACAACTATATTCTGAGGGTGGGAGATAAACTAGGAAGTTCAGGGATCTGCCACTTCTATGAAATTCGTGGGTACAGGGATCAGAAAGAAGTGTACTGAGATATCTTCTCTGAACTAAAAAATAAATTGCTGCATTTTGCATCCCCTACAACAAAAAAGGAAACATGGTACCTGGCAGATCTTTTTTGGCTTCTGGATGCAGCACATTCCACCCCTAAGAGTACTGCCTTAGTGCAACAGTGGGTGACAAAGAAGGCTGCCAGCTTTAAGTGGAGCTGGGATCAGAATAGAGCTCTGCAGAAGTTCCAGGCTGCAGTGCTTCAGCCTGACCACTTGGGCCATCGGATCCAGCAGACTCTAAGGTGTTGCAAGTGTCAGTAGTGAGAAAAGAAGCAGTGTAGAGATTATGGCAAGACTCAGAGGGAGATTTCAATGTGGGCTCCTGGAACCCGGAATGAGGCCCTGCCATCTATAGTAGAGATTACACACTTTGAGAAATAGCTCTTGACATGTTACTGGGCCCTGGTAGAAACAGAATACTTGACTTTGGAGCAAACGCCAGTGAACAGGCATCTGGATATGTGCACTACAAGCTGGATTCCATCAGGCCTGCCAAGTCAAAGTCAGATGTACTCAGCAGCAGCCCACTCTAAGATGGAAATGGGACATTGGGATCGAGCCCAAGTAATACCAGTTGTACAAGTGAGCTGCATGAGTAAGCTGCCATACCCCCATGACACCCACCATGATTATACCAGTCCTCCCTTCCTAGTTCACATCTGTGTGGGGTCTCATGGGAGCAGCTAAAGAAGTAGGAAAAAGTCTGAATTTGGCACATTGTAGTGGGTTAATAGATAGTAAGCGAATGTAAGGATTTGTTTAAGCTTCTGCCTTTATGTAGGTGCATAATTATTTTTCCTGTTCTATGGATGAAGAAACTGGGGCCAAGTGAATTAAATAAAATTCATTACCTGTAGGTAATGAATAGGGCCCTGGAAAACAGATGTCCTGCCTCATATGCTATAATGAGCTTTCTGCCACACCCTCCACTTTTTTCATGTTTACCACAGGATATTCATTTTGAAAGGAAAATCAGGTTCATTATTAGAAATTAAATTATAACACAGTTAATGTTCCTCATTTAAAACATTTAAAATGCCATGCCCCATTTGCTAACCTAAAAACTGGTATCCGCATATGTTGAGTCACTTTTTTCAATTACTTGCAAAACTGGATGGAGATTGGGAGGGCCTGTGAATTTATGCATCCTAATGAAACCTCAAAATAAAATGTTTCCATGTGCAACTTCCACTCTTGTTGGATAACTTTACTTGATGATTGAAAATTAATTGAGAAAGATGAAATCATAAATTACCTTAAATTTACTGAAAGCCTGGGAACCACCTGTATTAGGTGTGAAGCTGATGAAGTTTCATCTTGAGTGGAAGTAAGTTGAGAAAACAACATGGCTAACGTTTCAGATATATCTCCAGAAAGAAGGCTGACAGTATTAGCTCCACTGGCTCCAGTATTGGCAAATTGGCAACACTGCAAATAGTAGATAGAAATCTACTATCATTATGATTGCTAAAGTTCCATTTAGCACTCAACAATTTCCACTGGTTCCACTCATATTTTCTGTTGTGCGTATTCACTCTGGCTTTTCCTACTACTATTGACTCATTCATTCATTTATTCCTTCATTCCACAAACTTTTAGCTTGCTATAGGCACTGTGCTCTTATAGAAGAGTTCCTATGTGCATTAGTGATTGATAGAGAACATATTGTTAAATTATGACATGGTAACATTTTGCAGATAAAGAAAATGAAACAGAGAGGTTTGGTAACTTCATCAGTGTCACACAGCTAGCGGATGAAGGATTTGAGATGCACAACAGGAAGTATGGTTCTAGAGCCCATGTATTAAACTACTATATTGTCTCTCACAAAGTTCATAGTGTTGTAACACTCTCCACTGCACTGGTTTCAGATATCACTGGTATATTTCTGAGGGAAACATATACAGAATTCCACCAGGAAAGTAAAACATAAGGGCAAAAAAAAAGAAGGTCTTTTGGGGCCTGTTACACATTTTTGTGGGCCCATGGCAGCTTATCTTGGGCCTCAGAACACTGTTTTTATTTTTTTAAAAATTTCTTTTCTCATAAAGCATTTGGAATGAATGTGATATATGTGGCTGAGTCAACTGCTGCTGTCAATTCCGTCAACTGCTGGATTGGTTGTTCTAATGTGGTGAAAATTATTGAAGATACCTCTATATGTGACTTAGTAGTAATAATACAATTTAAATGAAAATATGAATGGACAAGGTTATTTTGATATGCGGCAAGGTTATTTTGGGAAAAGGTGTAAATATAATGTAATTGGAATTGTAAGACTTTCTTGTTACCCATAAAATTTGGGTAATGATAAGCTCATTCAGAATTCTTCAGGAACAGAGATGTAATATATCTAAGCTATATGCTCAGCAATAAAGCAGGCAAATTTCCTAATACTAAAAGGACATGATGACTGAAGTTGACTTTGGAGATCTACCTGATAACACTTTAATGTGATTTTGGAAGGGCATACTCTGTCCCCTTAAGGTCACTGTAGTTTTTGTTTTTGTTTTTTTTTCCCATTTTTAATGGAAGAGCTTTAGTGAAATGTAATTCACATACCATGCAATTCACTGATTGAAGGTGTGTCATTTAACGATATGGTCAGAGTTGTAAAACCATCACCACAATCAATATTAAAAGCTTAATCACCCCCAAAAGAAACCCTGTGCCTCTTAGTCATTACTGCCCCCAATCCTCCCATCTGCCTCAGCCCCTGGCAACCACTAATCTTTTGCCACTCTATGGATTTGCCTATTCTGGACATTTCATATAAATGGAATCATACAATATGTAGTCTTCTGTGCCTGGCTTCTTTCTCTCAGCATAATGTTTTCAAGGTCCATCCACGTTGTAGCAGGTATCAGTTCTTCCTTGCTTTTTATGGCTGAACAATTACATTGTATGGATATGTCACATCTTGTTTACTTATTCATTGATTGATGGACATTTGGGTTGCTTCCAAGGTCACTGTAGTTTTATCACAACAGTATTTCTTAGATATGTGCTTTGTTTTTATGGGTATAGGGTCTTATTACTAGAAATTAGAATCTTAAAACAATTGAGCTGAAAGGGACCCTAGAGTGCATGTGATGGAAGATAACCGGGAACTTTTCTTTTTTTTTTTTTTTCTTTTAAAGGCAGGAGTGATTTCATAGCCCAAGCCAGCAAGAAGCTTTTACTGTTTTCTAATCACTATATTGAGTGTGCTTGTAACCTATAACATCCTTTGAAATTAATTCAATAGACTGAGTTTACTAAAATAAAAAATAAACAAAAAGTCTGTCACAATTTGGACATTCTGGCCTGGGAATCCTATGATTATTTCCAACTGGTCCTGGGGTTTTGTTTCCCAGTTATGTGCATTCACGCCCATCTGCTACATGGCACTGTGACAGCTCACTCTTGTTGGAGCCCTGACATGCTTTTTGCTGAACAGGGGTTTCAAGTCAATGTTCAAATAAAAAAGTTTTCCACTGAGCTCTGGTCTGTTAAATTACAACCTTCATTTATTTTGTACTCAATAACAACACAACACTTTTAAGCCCATTCATGATTCAATTCATCTACAAGACCATTTTTTCGTTAAATAAACCTTCATTTTAAAATTGATTTAGATTTACAAAAGCAGTACAGAGAGTTCCCACATAACTCACAGCCAGTATACTCCATTATTAGCATCTTGTATTACTATGGTATTTGACACAATTAATGAACCAATACTGATACATCAGTACTAACTGAAGTCCATACTTTATTCAGGTTTACTTACATTTTACCTAATAACTTTTTCTTTTCCAGGATCCTTACATTTAGTTGTCATGTCTCCTTGGATTCCTCATGACTGTGATGGTTTCTCAGAATTTCCTTGTTTTTGATGACCTTGACAGTGTTGAGGACTGTTGGTCAGGTATTTTGTAGGATGTCACTTAGATAGAATTTGTCTGATGAATTTATTGCAATTAAACTGGGGTTATGAGATTTTAGGAGGAAGACCACAGAAGTAAAGTGCCATTTTCATCGTCTTATATCAATGATATGTACTTTCAACGTGATTTATTATTGTTGATGTTGTCCTTGATCACCTGGATGAGGCAGTGTTGGTTAGGTTTCTCTACTGAACACCTTTTTTTAAAACCTCCCCAGTATGTTCTGTATTCTTTGGAAAAGAGTCATAACGAGAAACCTAAACTTAAGCAATGGACACTCATCCCTCCACCTCTTCGAGGATGAAGCAGATACATATTTGGATATCTTCTGCATGGGAGATTTGTCTATTTTCTCTCTTTTATTTATTCAATCATTTATATATTAGTATGGATTCGTGAATATTTATTTTATATTTTGGGCTATAATCTAGTACTATTTTATTTATTTTGTTGCTCAAGTTGTGCCAGTTTTGGCCATTGGGAATTCTTTCAGTTGGCTACTATGTCCCCTTGACATACCCCCATCATTGTGTGTGTGTGTGTGTGTGTGTGCGCGTGTGTGTTTTAGCACTTTCTTATCTTTTGGCAGTACAATATACTCTAGCCTCACTTTGTATATATTTCCTGCCCAGTTCTAGAATCAGCAGTTTTTTCCAAGGAACTCTGGATCCTTTTATTGGAGAATCGTGTTAGACCAAGATCTGAGTACTAGTTATACTCATTGCTACTGGGGTGTCATTGCTTTTAGGCCCTTTCAGTGGACAGAGCAACATATTCTCTCTCTCTCTCTGTAATATATATATAAAATTAGATAGATAGATATTCAAATTGATATCTCCAAATCTAATCCATTACCACATGAATCATGCTGGCCTTTTCTTGCTTATCTATAACTTCCCATTCCAACAGTGAGAAATCTGGCTCTCACCATACACCACCCATTCACTTAATTATCTAATTTTAGTATACATGTATAGTGGTTTCAGAATTGTTAACCCTAATCAACTTATGATCCAGGGTATACTACTTATGCACAGTTCCTTTTGCTTTTAGTCCTAAAGAGGCCACTCATTTCTGGCTCCTTATTGCAGTATTTTCCCCTTACCTTCTTCAGTCAGATTATTTCTTACATTTGTAGTATAGTTAGATTTTTTTTGGTCACATTCTGCATCCATCCTGTGATTCCTTGACTTCCTAATTAAAAAAAAAAAAATTCGTACATTGTTTCACTCTGCACTGTAAAGTTCTATGGGTTTGATAAACACACAGTATCATATATCCCCCATTACAGTATCATACAGAATATTTCCTTGTCCTAAAAATTCTCACCTATTCACCCGCCCTCCATCCCACAAGACTACTTTTCAAATTACACTTTTCTGTATCCAACTATCATTTTTCTGTTGAAATATTTTACACATAAAACTGATCTAGGTCTCAATCTCTCTTATTTTATAATTGATAGTATAAAAGGTTGTGTGTGTATACATATACATGCATGTATGTGTTTGTGTAAATGTGTGTGTGTATCACTATTCACTTCCTTGTTTGATTATGTAGATATATATATATATTCATGTGAAAACCAGCTAACTTTGTGGTCCAGGGTTTCACTAATGAGAAACTAAAAGATGAAAGATGCTTAATGTGTAATTTATAACCAGACTAACCTCTTATTTTATATTCTATGTTAATGCCATAGGGTATATTATGGGAATTAGGTACATTGTACCATGCCATTCAATTAATCTTTATTAAAGCATCACAAATTGAGAGAAATCAATGACCCTATGTGACCAAATGGTTAGTGCTAGATGTTTGGTAGATGGCTGTTAGCAAAAATATACAGTAGCTGAAAGAACAAAACTTATTCATTTATACAGACATTTAGATCAAATTTTCTTTATATTCTAATTTGGCTTACAAATATAACTTTTGAAACTTGAATGTCATTCATTTTTTTGCACTGTTATTTGTTTTATTGACACCAGGAAAATGTTTGTTTACAGTAGAACAAATTCAGTTTCCTTAAAACATTTTAAAAACATGCAAAAGTTCATGTTTCATAATGATATTAGGGTTTCTTTAGGTAGGAGTTCTGCATTTCAGAAGATCCATATGTGACACAAACAGTGAACAATTGGGAACACTAGCTGATAATGATATGATCATTTTTGGCAGTCTCTTTATGTATTTCTGGCAGAAGTGTATGATACATTAGTCATTTTCACAGAGAAGATACTGGTCCGTGCCAGTCTCTTATTTGGGGTGCCATCTGCACCTTTTTTTTGTCAGTAAATTCAAAAAGAAAATATATCCATTGATGGGTACTATTTCTATTTTTTAATCATTGTTTGAAGCAAACTATACCATTCTTAGTGTATAACCCATACTATACATAACTGAACTTGTGTCTGGGTAGCCTTTATTAACTAGAATACCTATCTCAAAATTGCTCCAATAAGTTTTAACACTTCAGTTTAATTTAAATTGTTCACAATTTACTATCTCTGGAGCTCTTGGTTAAACATAAGAGGAGACAGTGAGTTCTACTTTTTGCTTCATTAATCATGGAGCAACTCACTTGACCTTTATTGTTTCAGTTCCTTCATCTGTAAATATGGTAATAAGGACACACAGTATTTGAAAAGATGGGCTATAATTCTGTTAAGGTTAACAATTAGAGTTAATCTAAACTTAGAGGTTAGTGATAACATTATGGAGGCAGGCTCATTTTAACTATATGTCTAGGTCAAAAATATAAATTATACACAGCTAATAAACTCTTTGAAAAGAGGGGTCATGTTTTACTTATGTTTTGAACACAGTAAACACTCAATAGATATTTGTTGTGCTGAACTGAAGCACAGGTGGACTTGCTAGAATGACTTAAGAGAAGCTTCTGAAATGGTCAAGGAGACGAGTTAATAGACATGCATTGGTGTAAAATATGGTTCAGAAGAATGGCATCTCACCATTGCTATTTTGCAGAGGTAAGAAACTATTAGTGAGTCCCAGATTACTTTGAGAAATTTTGTGATTTTGCTAAATTGGTTAGAGGTCATAACAAAAGGGGTTATTCATAATAATGAGGATCACTTAAGTGATTACTATATAAATATAGTTGAACATACTAGTAACTAAAAAGAAGCTAATGATAACTAAAATCTGTTGAAAGCTTGCTTTGTACAAGGCATGTTAAACATTTTAACTCTATTATTTCATTTAATCCCCAGATAGCCAACTGAAATAAATACAGTCCTTATTTCCATTTTACCAATGGCTAAACCAAAACCTGATATGCTTTTGTACAGTCATCCATCTTGCAGTGAATAACTTTAAGAGATACATCTTATTTATTACAGGTACCTGAGTATAAATGCAGCTTGCTAATGTATATAAATAGCCTTATTTTGTTACACAAATCTACTTGTGAAAGGTCTGATGTTTTGCCAGTGATTAAGAAAAGGTGAAATATTGAGAAATGGTAATATCCTTTTAGCTAACTACAATTGACAAAATAGCTACTTTGATATTTTAGATCATAACAGTATGGCATTTTTAATCTTGCATTTAGAATCTAGCACCTCATTTAAAGCTAACCTCCTGATTACTTGTGATTTCTTTAGTATCTCAAGTGGCCAACTTCCATCTCCAGTGCCTACAATAAACTACTGAGGAGGAAATTTATTAGATCTGGTTGTCCAAATACTTGGAGAGTAGTTGTTTCTCTGGCCACCTGTATAAACAGCCACTCCTATAGGCTGTTCAAATAAGGGTCACAGAACATCCTGGGTTTGGAATGAAATCTCACAGTGGATTCATTCTAGTGCATACTGTGCATTCATTTTAGTGTGTTTTAGTACATTTGGATCTGTAGATGGCAAAACTATATTGCTGGGTAGCCCCTTGACCAATATGTTTTTCCATCTATTCAGTTGATACAAAGTTATTGGTTATCTATTGAAGGCAGATTAGTTTTCAAAAAATAGGATAAAATAAAATAAGGTAAATAGAAGCAAAACAAATTGTATTTAACTCCTTTCCATAACTTTGTATTTTTGAATTTATGTTCCTAAATTGGATGTGAAAGTAATACTATAAAATACTAGAAAAGGTTTCCCCAACTCAATTTTGTTTGGAGTGAAAAAGAGTCCAAGAATTTGAGCATCTTTTCATGTGTTTGTTGGCCATCTGTATGTCTTCTTTGGAGAAATGTCTGTTTAGGTATTCCACTCATTTTTTGATTGTGTTGTTTGTTTTTTTGATATTGAGCTGCATGAGCTGTTTGTATATTTTGGAGATTAATCCTTTGTCAGTTGCTTCGTTTGCAAATATTTTCTCCTATTCTGAGGGTTGTCTTTTCGTTTTGTTTATGGTTTCCTTTGCTGTGCAAAAGCTTTTAAGTTTAATTAGGTCCCATCTGTTTATTTTTATTTTTATTCTCATTATTCTAGGAGGTGGGTCAAAAAAGATCTTGCTGTGATTTATGTCAGAGAGTGTTCTGCCTATGTTTTCCTCTAAAAGATTTAGTGTCCGGTCTTACATTTAGGTCTCTAATCCATTTTGAGTTTATTTTTGTGTATGGTGTTAGGGAGTGTTTTAATTTCATTCTTTTACTTGTAGCTGTCCAGTTTTCCCAGCACCACTTCTTGAAGAGGCTGTCTTCTCTCCATTGTATATCCTTGCCTCCTTTGTCATAGATTAGTTGACCATAGGTGCGTGGGTTTATCTCTGGGCTTTCTATCCTGTACCATTGATCTATATTTCTGTTTTTATGCCAGTACCATACTGTCTTGATTACTGTAGCTTTGTAGTATAGTCTGAAGTCAGGGAACCTGATTCCTCCAGCTCCGTTTTTCTTTCTCAAGATTGCTTTGGCTATTCAGGGTCTTTTGTGTTTCCATACAAACTGTAAAATATTTTGTTCGAGTTCTGTGAAAAATGCCAGTGGTAGTTTGATAGGGATTGCATTGAATCTGTAGATTGCTTTGGGTAGTATAGTCATTTTCACAATATTGATTCTTCCAATCCAAGAACATGGTATATCTCTCCATCTGTTTGTGTTGTCTTTTATTTCTTTCATCAGTATCTTATAGTTTTCGGCAAATGCTCAACATCACTAATTATTAGAGAAATGCAAATCAAAACTACAATGAGGTATCACCTCACAGCGGTCAGAATGGACAGCATCAAAATATCTACAAACAATAAATGCTGGAGAGGATGTGGAGAAAAGGGAACCCTAATGCGCTGTTGGTGGGAATGTAAATTGATACAGCCACTATGGAGAAGAGTATGGAGGTTCCTTAAAAAACTACAAATAGAACTACCATATGACCCAGCAATCCCACTACTGTGCATATACCCTGAGAAAACCATTAATTCGAAAAGAGTCATGTACCACAATGTTCATTGCAGCCAGGACATGAAAGCAACCTAAATGTCCATCAACAGAGGAGTGGGTAAAGAAGATGTAGTACACGTATACAGTCGAATATTACTCAGCCATAAAAATGAACAAAATTGGGTCATCTGTAGACGTGGATGGACCTAGAGACTGTCACTCAGAGTGAAGTAAGTCAGAAAGAAAAAGAAATATTGTATATTAACGCATATACGTGGACTCTAGAAAAATGGTATAGAAGATCTTATTTGCAAAGCAGAAATAGAGACACAGATGTAGAGAACAAACATGGATACCAAGGGTCAAAGGGGGTTGGGAGGAATTGGGAGATTGGGATTGACATATATACACTGTTGATACTATGTATAAAATAGATAACAAATGAGAACATACTGTATAGCACAGGGAACTCTACTCAGTGTTCTGTGGTGACCTAAATGGGAAGGAAATCCAAAAAAGAGGGAATATATTTATAAGTTCAGCTGATTCACTTTGCTGTACAGTAGAAACTAACACAACATTGTAAAGCAACTATACTTCAATAAAAATTAAAAAAAAAAAAGTCCAAGAATTTGAGAAGAATTTGGAGAAGGTCAGGATCAAAGGACAGATGGTAGTAACTACTCTTCCTAGTTCTGAAAATGAAGTTTATATGAGTGAAAAAGGCTCCACGTCTTCCAAATTAGACTGGATCCTGGGTAAATATTAGCATGAGTGATATCTCCTGTGCAATTATATTTCTAATATAGACAGATAACAGATAGATAGATATGGATACAGATATAGATGATATAGTAAATATCTATAGTTAAAACCTAGAAGGCTCTGCCTGATCCTAGAGATATGCATCCCTTAGGGCTTACCCCTTGTTAAGTCAGAGGCAGGTATTAGCAATATTTCCTCCTCCAAAAATACCCTGGTACTGTCCTTACCAGGCCCAGTAACATGAGTAAATAGTTCCTATGGCACTGAAGGTTACTCCTTCATTCTGGCATGGCCTCTCTCCTAAGTAGATTTCCTGTTATTTAGAATCATGTGCAGATGTACAACTAGGGGTGCTTTAAATGCACTTCATCTTCCAAAAACGAGGTTAAACCTGAGCGCAGTTACTCTCCCTTCTGAAATCCAAAGCCATAACAATTAACGTAACTATTAGGTACAATAGCACAGTAACATCATCCATACTCAACATGAGCCATATTATAAGCCTAACAAATAATGTGTACTCCTAAATCTTCGTGGCATATTATTCTATAATTTTACACACTGTTCAAACCACTCCAGTTTCTTAAAGTTACTTGTTTGAATTATAAAATCTTCCACTGATAATTTCTCAAAATTACCTTATAGTAAACACGAGAAGTAATTGGGAATTTTTCTGCCTAACATTATAGATAAGCAAACATACATCTATCTAAAAGCACACTACCTTGTAATCAGGGGTCATTCTGAATTCCCCTTGTTGGTAGGTAAATTCATCTCTTGTCTAATGTTCAAAATTTCACCAGCTCTGTGCCCCTTCCTCCATTAAGTAACCCTTGCAAAATTTCCCTGTAGCCCTGGAGAAAAGCAATACCTTTTCACTATGATTCTCAAGTTTAAAATGTGTTTTGAAGAAAAGTTCATAGGAGGTAGCTGTTGTTTAATTGTCAAGTTGAAGAAATAAGGTGTCCTGTTGTGAAAAAGCCCATGTAATTTCCAGTGTTTACATGTCTTTTCAAATATCTATTCTACCCAATTTATCTACCCATTATTTTGGCTCTTGTGCTAGGTTTCCTCCATCACATATTCCTTCAGACCTGATGTGTCACTGGCTTACACAAAAATGCAAGGGAGACAAAGGCAGGGTGGATAAGACCAAGCTTTCAGAAGTACAAGCATTCCTAGGAGACCTTACTTTGATGTTTCAACAGTCTTCCCAAGAGAGAAAAATTACATATAAGGAGGCTAGAAAGAACAAAAAAATTAATGAAGTTAAAAAAAAGGGGAGAGGGCTTCATACCGATACTCTACAAGTAATGCTTCAGGTAACAATGAATATTTTCCAAATATATATTATCATTACTTAAATCAAGAATAAAAATCTTACTAAATTCTATATCCAAGTTCAACTTAGAGATAAATTACTATACTTTTTATTCAACTTAAAGTATGTAATGATTGATTGACTGTTACATGAGAGTAATTTTAGAGTAGAATGACATTTAAAAAAAATTCAAAGGACAAATCTAAATCTTATTCTATACTTTTGAAGATCCCAAACCAAAGATGTTCAGTTAAGATAATTTACTTTTGGGGATAGAAGCAAGATGGAGGAGTGGCAGGATGTGAGCTCACCTCTTCTTACGAGAACAGCAAAATCACAACTAACTTCTGAACAACCATGGACAAAAAATGCTGGAACCTACCAGAAAAGATACCCTACATCCAAAGACAAAGAAGAAGCCACAATGAGACAGTAGGAGGGGTGCAATCGCGATAAAATCAAATCCCATACCCGCCGGGTGGGCAACCCACAAACTGGAAAATAATTATACCACACAAGTTTTCCCAAAGGAGTGAAAGTTCTGATCTCTACTTCAGGCTCCCCAGCCTGGGGATCTGGAATTGGGAGGAAGAGCCCCCAGAGAATCCGGTTTTGAAGGCCAGTGGGGTTTGATCACAGGAATTCCACAGGACTGGAGGAAACAGAAACTTCACTCTTGGAGGGTACACACAAGGTCTTGTGTGTAACCAGGACTCAGGAAAAAAAGCAGTGGTTTTATGAGAGACTGGGCCAGACCTACCTGCTAGTATTGGAGGGTGTCGTGCAGAGGCAGGGGGCAACTGTGGCTCACTGCAGGGACAAAGAAACTGGCAGCGGTAGTTCTGGAGAGTACTCATTGACGTGGGCCCTCCTGGAGGCCACCCTTTTCTCCCCAAGACCTGGCCCCACCCAACAGCCTGTAGGCTCCAGTGCTGGGATGCCTCAGGCCAAACAACCAGCAGGGCAGGAACACAGCCCCACCCATCAGCAGACAGGCTGTTTAAAGTCTTCCTGAGCATGGCCTTGCCCACCAGTGGGCAGGAGCCAGTCCCTCCCACCAGGAAGCCTGCACAAGTCTCTTAGACAGCTTCATCCACCAGGGCGGCACACAGCAGAAGCAAGAAGCACCACAACCCTGCAGCCTGTGGAATGGAAACCACAATCACAGAAAGTTACACAAAATGGGATGGCAGAGGAATAGGTCCCTGATGAAGGAACAAGATAAAACCCCAGAAGAACAACTAAGTGAGGTGGAGATAGGCAATATACCCAATAAGAATTCAGAGTAATGATAGTAAAGATGATCCAAGATCTTGGAAAAACAATGGAGGCACAGATAGTGAAGATACAAGAAATGTTTAACAAAGACCTAGAAGAACTAAAGAACAAACAAACAGAGATGAGCAATACCATAACTGAAATGAAAAATACACTAGAAGGAATCAATAGCAGACTAACAGAGGCAGAAGAACAGGTAAGTGAGCTGGAAGACAGAATGGTGAAATCACTGCCACAGAACAGAATAAAGACAAAAGAATGAAAAGAAATGAGGACAGTCTAAGAGACCTCTGGGATAACATTAAATGCACCAACATTTGCATTATAGGGGTCCCAGAAGGAGAAGAGAAAGAGAAAGGACCTGAGAAAATATTTGAAGAAATAATAGCTGAAAAGTTCCCTAACATGGGAAAGGAAATAGTCACCCCAGTCCAGAAGTGCAGAGAGTCCCAGGCAGGATAAACCCAAGGAGGAACAAGCTGAGACACATAGTAATCAAATTAACAGAAATTAAAGGCAAAGACAAAATATTAAAAGCAACAAGGGGAAAGCAACAAATAACATACAAGGGAATTCCCATAAGGTTATCAGCTGATTTCTCAGCAGAAACTCTGCAGACCAGAAGGGAGTGGCAGGCTATATTTAAAGTGACAAAAGGAAAGAACCTACAACCAAGACTACTCTACCCAGCAAGGCTCTCATTCAGAGTCAATGGAGAAATCAAAAGCTTTACAGACAAGCAAAAGCTAAGAGAATTCAGCACCACCAGACCAGCTTTGCAATGGATGGTAAAGGAACTTCTCTAGGTGGAAAAGAAAACACCACAACTAGAAACAAGAATATTACGAATGGAAAAGCTCACCGGTAAAGGCAAACATACAGTAAAAATAGGAAATCATCTGCACACAAATACGATGTCAA
Organism: Balaenoptera acutorostrata; assembly: GCF_949987535.1. NCBI lineage: Eukaryota > Metazoa > Chordata > Mammalia > Artiodactyla > Balaenopteridae > Balaenoptera > Balaenoptera acutorostrata. The sequence continues at coordinate 111,615,180 of NC_080066.1, read as the reverse complement.
AACCAGCAATTGTGAGAAGAGGAGAGCACAAATGCAGGATATTGGAAATGCATTTGAAATTAAAAGACCAGCAACTTAAAACAATCTTGTTTATATATAGACTGCTATATCAAAACCTCATGGTAACTGCAAACTGAAAATCTACGTTAGATACACACACAAAAAAGAAAGAGGGATTCAAACACAACACTAAAATTAGTCATCAAATCACAAGAGAAGGGAAAAGAGGAAGGGAAGAAAAAATACCTATAAAAGCAAATCCAAAACAATTAACAAGATGGCAATAAGAGTGTACCTATTGATAATTACCTTAAACATAAATGGATTAAGTGCTCCAACCAAAAGACATAGACTGGCTGAATGGATACAAAAACAAAACCCGTATACATACTGTCTACAAGAGACCCAATTCAGAGCTAGGGACACATACAGACTGAAAGGGGTTGGAAAAAGGTATTCCATGCAAACGGAAATCAAAAGAAAGCTGGAGTAGAAATATTCATATCAGACAAAATAAGACTTTAAAATAAAGACTGTTACAAGAGACAAAGAAGGACACTACACAATGATCAAGGAATCAATTCAAGAAGATATAACAATTGTAAATATATGTGCATCCAACATAGGAGCACCTCAATATATAAGGCAAATACTAACAGCCATAAATAGTGGGGGACTTTAACACCCCACTTTCATCAATGGACAGATCATCCAGACAGAAAATCAATAAGGAAACACAGGCCTTAAATGACATATTAGACCAGATAGACTTAATTGATATTTATAGAGCATTCCATCCAAAAGCAGAAGAATATACATTCTTCTCAAGGGCACATGGAACATTCTCCAGGATCAATCACATGCTGGGCAACAAAGCGAGCCTCAGTAAATTTAAGAAAGTTGAAATCATATCAAGCATCTTTTCTGACCACAATGCTATGAGATTAGAAATCAACTACAAGAAAAAAAAAACTGTAAAAAACATAAATACATGGAGGCTAAACAATATGCTACTAAACAACCAACAGATCACTGAAGAAATCAAAGAGGAAATCAAAAAATACCTAGAGACAAATGAAAACGAAAGCACAGTGATCCAAAACCTATGGGACGCAGCAAAAGCAGTTCTAAGAAGGAAGTTTATAGCGATACAATCTTACCTCAGGAAACAAGAAAAATCTCAAATAAACAACCTAACCTTACACCTAAAGCAAGTAGAGAAAGAAGAACAAACAAAACCCAAAGTTAGCAGAAGGAGAGAAATCATGAAGATCAGAGCAGAAATAAATGAAATAGAGATGAAGAAAGCAATAGATCATTGAAACTAAAAGCTGGTTCTTTGAACAGATAAACAAAATTGACAAACCTTTAGCCAGATTCGTCAAGAAAAAATGGGGGATGGCTCAAATCAATAAAATTAGAAATGAAAAAGGAGAAGTTACAATGGACACTACAGAAATACAAAGGATCGTACAAGCACCTATACACCAATAACATGGAAAACCTAGAAGAAATGGACAAATTGTTAGAGACATACTGTCTCCCAGGACTGAACGAGGAAGAAATAGAAAATATGACCAGACCAATCACAAGTTCTGAAATTGAAACTGTGATTTAAAAACTCCCAACAAACAAAAGTCCAGGACCAGATGGCTTCACAGTTGAATCCTATCAAACATTTAGAGAAGAGTTAACACCTATCCTGAAACTATTCCAAAACATTGCAGAGGATGGAACACTCCCAAACTCATTCAATGAGGCAACCATCACCCTGATACCAAAACCAGATTCTACTCAATACTCTATTCGGGGTTAACAGATATACACTGCTATATTTAAAATAGATAACTGGGAATTCCCTGGCAGTCCAGTGGTTAGGACTCAGTTCTTCCACTGCAGTGGCCTGGGTTCAATCCCTGGTCAGGAAGATCCCATAAGCTATGTGGCACAGCCAAAAAAAAAAAAAAATAGATAACCAACCATAACCTACTGTGTAGCACAGGCAACTCTGCTCAATATTCTGTAATAATCTAAATGGGAAAAGAATTTGAAAAAGAATAGATACTTGCATATGTATAATTGAATCACTTTGCTGTACACCTGAAACTAAACAGCATTCTTAATCAATGATACTCCAATATAAAATAAAAGTTTTTTAAACAGATAACTTTTGGAATAATAGAATATCAAACTTTTTATCAATAAAACTTTCTAAGTTACATATCACTATTGATAAAATTGTAATCAAACCTGTCATTATTTAAAATATCTTCCTACGGTCTATGCATTTCATAAATTCTCTGTGATGTTTCGAGACGGAGGCTAGTTGTTTTTAACTTATATAGCTCACGTTTTTCAGTGATTATATTTTTAACACCTGTATCGAAATACAGAGGGCTTTTTCAATGCATACATGCGTGAGTCAAAATAAATGATATTGGGAAGTATACATCTTTGGTACATTAGGTGATGATGATGAATACCAGCTTATAAAAATTCACACTGCATTTTGTGTAACTATTTTATAGCTAGAAGCTTGAGAATTTAAGTACCTACACAGTGGGAGAGTACAAATGAACACCTACGCAGATGTCTGCTCTAAGAACAGAACAACCAACACGCTATATGATAGAGAGAAGCAAAGTGAAGTACCCATTATAAGTGGTGCTTAACTTTATTAAGCCAAGAGAACACCATTACTGAAAGCCTCTCTCTGACAAAGGCAAATTACTTTGTTGTAATCATGTTCATGAGCTGTCTTGTGGCTGCCAGTCAAGGCCTGCCATTCATCTAAATGAAGTGGTAGCCTTCAACATGTTAATTAGACGTTACAGCCTGATCAATATTGAAAAACCTTTAATTTATAAGTTTCCACCATTTTCTTTGAAATCTTCTCACATTTAAAAAAAATGTATTTTATTGACATACAGTTGATTTACCATGTTGTGTTAATTTCTGCTGTACAGCAAAGTGATTGTTTTATATATATATATATATATATATATATATATATATATATATATATATATATATATATATATACACACACATTCTTTTTCATATTCTTTTCCATTATGGTTTGTCACAGGATATTGAATATAGTTCCCTGTGCTATACAGTACCACCTTGCTGTTTATCCATTCTATATATAATAGTTTGCATCTGCAAACCCCAAATCCCTATCCCTCCCTCCTCCACACCCCCCCCCCCTGGCAACACAAGTCTGTTCTCTTTATCTGTGAGTCTGTTTCTGTTTCATAGGTAAGTTCATTTGTGTCATATTTTAGATTCCACATATAGGTGATATCATATGGTATTTGTCTTTCTCTTTCTGACTTATCTCACTCGGTATGACAATCTCTAGGTCCATCCATGTCACTGCAAATGGCATTATTTCATTTATTTTATGGCTGAGTGGTATTCCATTTTATATATATACCACATCTTCTTTATCCAGTTATCTGTCGATGTCTTCACACATTTTTATAAACAATAGCCATAGAATTGTGACGATGTCAAAAGGTCAGCCTGCTCCACAAACTCCTTTGAAATCTGGAACTGTGTAGTCACATATGTGTAAATGAAAATCTGGTGATTACCTCATTGGGACATATTTCTAAAATATCATTGAAAAACAAATTTGTCCCTTATATCACAGAAATCTATTTCCTGAGAGTATCTTCTCTTTTAACTGAAAACGTTACGTAATGTTGGCCATATATTTAGGTAGAATAAATCCTATTTGTGATATTCTGATAGGACCATGCCTAGCTCTAATGCTTCATCCTCCTACACAACTAAAATTCTTCAATTTGAAATTCATTCCTGGACTTAGGTCTCAGATATACAGCCATCTTGGGAGAGGTGACAGGTTAGGCTGCTTTGCCGTCATTTTTTAGTGTGAATGAGTTTATCAGATCTTTCTTTGCCAGCACTTTAGACAGGACCCCGGAGAAGGTGGGTTGAGAGAAAGTATCACTACTTCAGAGAAGTATAAAACAGACTAGGAGGGGAAGGCTAAAGGTTCCAAAACAAAGACAGAATAATGTAAACTTCTGCCTCAATTTTCTGTCATTTTGGTACTGTACAATAGCATCTTTAGTGAGAAAGTATGACAGAACCTGTTATTGACAGATTATTTTACTATAATCCACATTACCTAAACACAAACTACTGATATTATATGTCTTCTATTCTTGGGGCTATGCGGGAGTTTTTTAAAAATCTCAGTAAATGACTTATGGAAAAGGGGAAAAATTCATATATAATATCTCTTTTCTTCTCTTTGTTGGATTGACCTTCAGGTAGGTGCTTTGGAAATGACTAAGAATTAAGTAGTGTTGTTCCCAAAAGAAAAACTGAGGAGTAGCAATTGCCTTTTTGAGTTCCCAGGAACTATCGTATGAAGTCTTAATCAGGTCGTTGGTGACTTTTCCTATCAACTTATTCTTAAGCATAGAGAATTTGAAGTTCACATTAAAATATGCATTACTGTTTATACTTAGCTTGGCCACAGCCAAGATTTTTAAAAGGGTAGTTGATTCTCATTTTCTAAACTTTTCTACTTCCTATCTTTTTAACTTATTGTGTTCTGATTTCTTTCCCCACCACTTTCCCCAACCACTGAAACTGCTCTCTGCAGTGTCACTGTTGACTTCTAACATGACTAACTCACTAGATGAGTTCCAGGATCCTCTTTATACCATTTGATGCTATTGGTCCATCCCTCTTTGATATTCCCTTTTTCTGTCAGTTCTGTGACTCTCTCATCCCATTTTTCTCTTAGTATTTTGCCACTTAAGTGCTAAACCTCAGTCTCCATTATGGGTTCCCCTTCCTCATTATACACAGGTATACCTCAGGATCCCATCTTCCATTCTTCTCAGTCTATATACATCTCTGGAAGATCACACTCACTCCTAAGATTCACCTACCATTGCTGCTGATCTTTCCTAACAATCAGGGAAATGAAGTCTGCAGGGTCAGCCCTTCTAAGTCCAGAGGTGAAGACTGTCTAGTGAATGGAATTGGAGGCAATGGAAAATAACACCACATCATCTCTATATCCTATGCAAAGCCATACTTCAGCCCATGTCTCCTCTCACTGGCTACCTGCCAGGCATTGTAAGAAAAAGTGTACATGGAAGGTTATATAAAATAAATCAAAAGGCCATGATATTCTACTTGTCTAGCATAAATCTACTCTTGGGAGTGATTGACTAACCATTTGCTAATTGTTTGGGTCTACTAAATAGGTCATAGGAAGTTCATCCGGTCTAGCAACTTCCTAGTATTACTCAAGAATTAAAAAACAACAACAACAACAACAAAAAGACAAGAACAGATGCTGTTGTAGAGGTCATGCCAAGAAAATGTGAAGCTTTGAAGCTTTTCATTTCCTTGTAACTACCACCATTACCTCTTCAAATTTCAAATTGAATGTTTGTCAGTATTAAGTCAAAGAGACAAGCTGTTCATGCTACACATTCATCATATTCTCTAAGTGTACATGACAAATGCATCTTAGACTGTTCTTTTTAGGGTAAAACCTTTAGGCAATTAGCTGAAAAGAAATTGCTATTTTATTGGTAAGTGTAGGGAACCCCTGCTTATGGAATTCATAGAATGTGACCACTCAGATTGTGTCCTGTAGTGATCTATGGGTCATTGCAGCGCTGTGGATCAATATGACTGTTACATGTTTTTCCTGAGAGTGGGCGTCCCAAGGGTACAGTTAATTTAGGAAAGGAAATGATAGGAGATGAAAATATGTACTTTCCCGAGGGGCCTAGAAATAAAGAAAACAAGTAGTAACACTTCTTATTTTAAAATATCAGAATGTAATAGATAGCCTATCTCAGAAGACTGTACTCTACTCCTTAAACTTTCTCAAATGTCCCCTTATTCCTAGCCAGGCTGTCTATGAGGTGTGCCTACAGCATGTATCTGTGTAATACTTGGTACTGCTATGTATCTGTGACTACTTGGACCAGACATGCTCAGACAGTCTGCAGAGATTAAACAATTAAAATAGAAAAAAAAAAGAGAGACAAACAGGAGGTAGAGAGAGTGTGTCCTAATGGCCTTCCTGTTGATTGTCCAGGTCTTCTGTAATGCCTAGATGTCCTCCCTCCCATGTGTTCTTTAAAGATAACATCGCATCCTTTCAATAAAAGCCCCATTTTGTACGAACTAATTTGACTTGGAATGTATATTTGTGTTTGTTGCCTACTATCTGCCTGCCAAAAACCCCATTATATTTGGGAGCAGCGTGCTCGTTCTTTTAGAAATCATTCCTTTTCTCTGCTTCTTAGTCTTACTCTACTCATCTAGTTTCTGTGGAAGGTGCTATATTTTTATATTCAATGACCTATGCAATGATCATAGTTGACTACGCCAGAGGTTGGCCACCTGCCCAGGTCTAGACCCATCACAGCTTTTCCCTAGTATTTCTGAATCTGGAAGCAGGAAGAACATCAGACCACTCTCTCCCCACCGGCAAATTTTCCAAACACAAAACGCATTAAATGTAAGCATTTTTTTTTCCCACTGATGCAAGTCTGCAGTGACTCTGTAGCCACCACAGGATGCACAATAAGGAGTAAATACTGAAGATATTCATGTTGTCACTTCTAGCTGATCCTTAGACTAGCTGCATCTTTGACCTTTTTGCCCTTTTTATGTTTAAACCTTTCTTAGATTTTCTGAGTCAATAATTCTCATATATACCTAAGCTTGTTTAAATTGAGTTTTGATTAGGGTTGCCAGAGTTAGCAAATAAAAATACAGGATGCCCAGTTACATTTGACTATCACATAGATAAAGATATTGCAATATCTGGGATATGCTTACACTAAAAATGTATTCGTTGTTTATCTGATATTCAAGTGTCACTGGATATCCTGTATTTTATCTGGAACCATAGCTTTGATCACTTGCAACCACACTAATTCAGTTGCTTTTGGGGACTTGTAACCAAAGAGTCCTATTTAATAGAGCACTTTAGCTATCCATTCCTATTTCAAGCAAACAAAGAACACAGGACACATATTTTGGACTTTCTAGGAAGATCTGTGTAACCTAAATATCATCCCACAGCTCTGATTTGCCCTATACAACTTTTGGAAGTATCTCTCTACAGAGTATAAGTGTTAACTTTGAAGCAGAGCATTTAAGTGACCCAGGAGCCTTTATGTGTATTTGAAGTCAAGGCTCTGAGAAATGGATTTAATGTCCTCTCCAAGCTGGAATCCAGGAACCCTTGAGTGTCACAGCCAGATGAGTGCTCCTGAACAAATCACTTCATCTCCCTTCTGTCTCCTTATCTTTAAACTGTAGGCACTGTTTCTTTCCAGCCTTCCAGAAGTGTCACAGTGATTAACATTTATGGACTGCTTTGAAGATGAAAATTCCCTGTCTTGTTAAGCATTAGCAAGATGGCAAATAATACATAATTATGGTGTGTACCTGCAATAATGTAAGAGCACTTATGTTTTCACAGTTTTAATAATAATTTTCATAAAAGAAAAGCATGGGGCTCAGTTCTCGCTTTAATTTGATAAAATGCTTTGCTGTGGTATCATAGCCATAGGAAAGGTTATTTGAAAAAAAAGAAGTGAAAAACTAAATGTAAATATTTTCCAATATTTAGGCTGCCAGCAATTTTTCTTCATAAAAATCTCATTGTTCTTAATCACAAATGGCCAAATGTTTTCTTTTCAAATGAGGTCTACCATTAAGATTGCTTTTGAAAGCATGCATTAAGACAGAGGGATGGGAAGTTGCTATAATTTTCAGTTCATGTTACTTCTTGAGTACTGTCACTTCTCTATATAAAGCTATAGAAAGTGAACATTAGCCCTTTAAAGGAGTCATATTTCAAGGATCAGGTGGGAAAGACAGAAGTGTTGGATGCACCTCACTGCCCTGCTGTTCATCCCCAACACTTTGCACAATGTGAGAATGTTTAATAATTCCAACCCAACCTACAGATAAGAATCTCTGGTGTCACATCACAACTGACAGTGCTGGTGTGAGATTTGCAGTAAAACAATATTCCAGCTGTAGCTTTCATTTACAGAAATAAAACAGCAGAAGAGGAGGGAAAAAGGCCAGGGGAAGATAAACACTTTCATCTTAGAACAGTGCTGACATTAAATTATAATAGCTATACTCAAACAAGGAGAAAAAAAATCCAACCTCAGGACCTAAAACTGACATGTATTATATCATTTGAAATCTATTGCTCTATCTGTATTTTAAGTTAGCCAGTTAATATTTAGTTATCCAGAGAGTTCACCAAATATAAATAAGCGCTTTCCCAAATAAAGTCTATGGCAACTGTGAGACAGGCGGCCTTATTTTTCTCCCATTAATCACTAGAAACTTCACACGGCGTGAAAGTCTCAAGGGATATTTCTGGCTGGGAAAAAGATCCTCCCTCCTCAGTTCTAATCAGTCCATCCCATCTGTAATGGCTTTAGAAAATTGTTAATGACATAAAGTGACAGTCGAAGGGCTTTTTGGTCTGTCAGTGTAGGGTTACTATGAGCTCTCTGACAAACTACTACATGCAGCCCTCAAAGCTGCTGGAAAATGATCTGGATTACGAAGGAATACATTTGATATGTTAGCAATCACAAGCGGGAACTGAAAAGAAAGGTTTCCTTAATACGGTTCTTTCAGGCTATAATGGGAAATACGAAGATAAATCTGGCTCAGAGACAAACCCACATAAGACTGCCTTGAGCACTCAGAATATAGATCTCCGTTATGCGATGTGTAAAACACACAATGGCCGGAATAAGGAGCTAAGTATATAAGTGCAAACAAACCCGTTTTTATAGTTAGCGTGGCATTTTGAATGGAGCTTTAAGCCTAAAGGACACTCTCCTACTTGCAGATGAGGATGGGAAATGTAACAGTAAGTACTGTGTTTTTATAGAAGTCTAATAAGAAAATGTTCTGGAAAATTATGAACATAAATCAAATTAAACCTGACTTTTTCCCCATAAAAATTGGAAAACCTTGCTTTCCCTAATCTAAAATACTGTTTTTCTTCCAGTTCCATTATCTTGCTTTCGAATCATGGAAAGTGAACAACTGTGGGACAGGCGGCCTTATTTACATAGAGAAGTGTTCGATTCTGAACAGTGATGTGAGAATGACTACAATTTGAAATATCTGTTAAATACAGCAACATGACATCACAAGGTATAATCTCATTCCTTGCATTATATAAAAGTTCTGCACAGAATTGGTAAATAAATGCATATCTGGGAATTTGAACCAGTTAAAAATAGGCAGATAATAGATACGGAAATGGAAATTTGGAGAATTTTTTAAAGGCTAATTTTATTCTAATGCAGTGAAACATTTTCTTTCATGTATTTTTTTTTTCCAGTTTCTAGAGCATTCACCTCATTATATTGTCACAAAAAGTGACAATATAAACAGTTTCCCACACATCTCCTGTAGGTTGTGCTAAGGGCTATAAAAATATTATATTCTGACAATTTCACAGATCTTGCACGATTAGGTCAAAAGATTTTTACTTAGTAGAGAAATTTGTACAGAGAACAGCTAGATGATATTTTCCCCAAATCCTAACATGTTCAGTAAGACACCAGAAAGGGAATTTTATCTCAATATAGAATAGTGTCGTATTAGTGAGAGAAAATTTGGAGAACTTTAAAAGCAGGATAATTTCTATTAATATAAGATAATTTAACAAGGGCTCTACTTGGAGAACTCCATTTTAACCAGATAGTTTCAAAAGGTAGCTTCCAGCGCTATGATTCTACCATTAGTGACAATTTCTCTTAGGTGAGTATCTTCTGGTAAGGATAGACAACCAGCTAATATGCCCTGAACTAGGCTAGAGCTATGCCTTGAAAACAGGAATGGAATGAAGAGAGAACAAGAATAATTTTTCAGTGAATAATTTCTATTGAACTAGGTAGTGGAATTTCAACTGATTTCCTTTCCATCGTTAAATGCTGCACATTCTCTCTGAGAATTGTAGCTAGAACTGGAAAATCACTGGCACACTGAGAGAAGATCATCCCATTTGGCTTTGGAACAGGTCATAGGCTTTGGAGATCTACACTAATCCTTTCAGACTAGTAGGGGCCATCTCATAAATATCTATTTCACTGCTCTAAAATGATTAAATGACATCATGATGACCTAGTTTAAGGAAAATGTTACATGAGGGCCCTAAATGGCACCCTGGTGGCCTGAAAGAGTTAATGCAGTTTTCTTAAGTGGCCAATTCAATGTTAGCCTGCAATGTACAGAGCAGGGAATATGTCCCAATAACTCACTGATAGCTTCATCTAATATAAGTATATTAAGTTGAGAGAAGTCATTTGAAGGAGTCTCTAAGAGAGCACGTGGCAATTCTGATTAATTCAGCAGCTCTGCAAAGGAAGGAAAAACGGAGCCTATGGAAATTCAGTAATCCTATAGAGAAACATTCCTCTTAAAGAATGTTCCTTTTAAAGAATATCTCAAGAGATCACAATGTGTAACAGATATTGCATTCTTTCAAAATACAACTGAAGTTTGTGTGTAACACACCCTGGGAGCAAATAACATTTATGTTTTTAGAGTGGGAACTAAGAAGAATGTTTTTCTAATTTTTCAATCTATTCAATGTCATGAAACTATAATACATCGGAACAGTAGATAGCAGTTAGAAACTAATCTCTTCTTATATTACATGAGTGGACTTAATGACAAAAGTAGTCGAAAACCATGTATGGGGTTTAATATTATTAGTTCAAATTCTATGATCAAGTTGGGTGTAGGAAAAGGTGAGAAAATATAAGAAAAATAGCAGAGAAACTGAGGAGATAATTTTGAGAGTAAAAGTAGTGAACACATTTTAGTATGAAAAAATAATTTGATTAAATGAATCAATCCATTAATAGAAGCATAGAAACATGGAACACTAATCACCAGTCCTTTATTCACCTTAAAACTATCACACATAAGCATATATATGAAAATATGTATGTATATATGTAAATAAAGTCCAGAAACAGCATAAGTAGTAACATATTTCAATACATATAATAAAAATTTATTATATGAAAAAGGAAAACTTTCAAATCTATGGGCAAGAGAAGAATTTTGGGAGTCAGTACAATGCACTTGTGAAGAGAATGGATTCTTGGGTCATAACTCTTGGTTCTAATTCCAGCTATGTTTAATAGCTGTATTACCTTAAGCAAATCTTAACTGTTCTTCAGCTCCCTTATATGAAAGTTAAGGGGAGTATAACACTTACCTACCTTGTTGGGTTATGAGAATTAACAGAGATAATAAATGTAAAGCATCTGGCAGAGTGTCTGGCTCATAGTAAACCACAATAAATGCTAATCCTTATTATTATTCAATAAATGGCTAACCACTTAGAAAACAACAGTTTCCCTCTCATATGTTATGTCAAAAATAAAATCAGGTGGATTAAATAGTTAAATGTTTAAAAAAACTATAAGAATAGAAAAGAAGATCTATCTGAATATTTATAATAATCTTGTATTGAAAGCAAGAAATGCAAAGCCATAGACCTATGGAAGACTGCTGAAATTTTAAACTTCTGATAGAAAAAAAATGTCTATAAACATAAAAGACACATGGCAGAATAGAAAAATATTTACAGTGTGTAATACAAAGGGTTATCATAATTTATATTGAGAGCCTTCTGACCATCAATTTTTCTAAAAACTAATATTATATCAAGCAGGTAATGAACACAAACAGATGGTATATATTTGTAACTTCACTGCTCTTTCTAGCCTCAGAGCCTTCTCAGTCTTTATCTTCTGTAACTTTTTCTCCACATGAAGGAAACAGAGTAAATGTTACTTCAGCCTTTTCTGATCAGTCTAATTTATGTCTCCCTAAATTTCTTTCTCCTGGCATTTTTTTCTGTCATAGCTGTTGTTCTTTATTATATATTTATGTGTGTTCATTTTTTCCCTTTTTCCCTCACTACACAATAAGCTCATGGGGCCAGGTCGTACACTGTTTGCCACTCTATAGGAAGCCCTTAGCATATAGCAGGCATTTGAAGTAATGAAAGTGAATATCATAACAGGTCTTGTACACCATGTTAAGACATTTAGCCTTTATAGCTAGGACAGTCATAGAAGAATTTTAAGCAGGATAAATCTTTCTTGGGCTTTGGTGAAGGCTGGGTAAAGAATGAACTGGAAGGGAGCATGCCTGGAGACCAGGTCACTGTTTAGAAAAGGAATTGAAAAAATCCAAGAAATTATGAAGCTCTAAACTAAGGAAGTTTAATGGAAATAGAACAGGAAAGTTTCCAATGATATTTAAAATTAGACTATTTTAACTGAAGCAGAGTGTATATACAGGGAAATAATGAGAATGAAATTTGATTCTGGATTTTAGAGCAGATTGTAAACCTCTAAAGCTATATTAAGACATTTGTAATTCTTCAAGTAGTATAAAGCCAATGAGGAATTTTGGAAATAGGATTTTGTTTGGTTTTTCTTTTTGTTTGTTTGCATCTTTTACAAAAAAATGTTTATTTATTTATTTATTTGCCTTCACCGGGTCTTAGTTGTGGCATACGGGATCTTTTTTAAGTTGTGTCATGCGAACTCTTAGTTGCGGCATGCAGGATCTAGTTCTCTGACCAGGGATCGAACCCAGGTCCCCTGCATTGGGAGCACAGAGTCTTAGCCACTGGACCACCAGGGAGGTCCCTGTTTGCATCTTTTAAACCATCTTAATTAGCAGGATTAAGTTATTGGGCCATATGGACTAGACTTCTAGGACCACAGAAAAGTTGAATTTACAGTTTTATGAATCAATACTCTCTAACTCAGCTATAAATCTTTAGGTCCAACACCATCTCAATGAAGAATTTCTGGGATTCTGACAAATAAACTTCCCTTTATCATTATTGCCATCACCACCATCACTACTACAACCAATGATAATGGTGGCACTAACAGCAACGACATCAACAAACGTTTATTGAATAATTACTATGTATAAGGCGCTGCAGTTTGTGCTTAAGTACCTAGAAATCTGACCTAGTCCCTGCTATCAAAGAGGTAGAGTAAGTTCATTAAAATACACTAGCTATGAAGAGTAGCATGTGATAAAATGAGTTATAGGAAAGTAATTGCTACTGAAGTTCAAATAAGAAAGAGTTGACAATAGTTGAAAAGTCTTTGGGAAAAGCTACGTGGAGGAGATGAGACTTGAATAGGCATTTGAGGAATAAATAAGATAAATATAGAGGAAGGGCAACTACTCAGACAGGGAGCATTGCAAGAGCAAAGGTGGAGGTGGAGCTCCCACATCTTTTTTAAGGACAAGTAGACAAGTGGACAAATAGACTGCTTTGACTAAAGCATTGGGTTCACAAAGAGAAATAAAGGAAGTGGTCAAAGAGTTGAATGGAAACAGATTGTAAGTTATCCTTGATGTCAAACTAAGTTTATTTTGAATAAACTTATGATCGTTTATTTTGAGGAAAGTGAGGAATCACTTATAAGTTTTGCACAAAGTAGCTACTGGTGGAAAGTTGTGTGTGAAAGTTTTAAGATGAATCTAAATGAGTATGTTCTGGGTAAAAGTTCAGGTTGGTGAGACTAGTTACTGTGGCAATCTTTTAGGAAAGCAAAACAAGAACCTGATGTGAGAAAGAGAAAATAATAGGAGATTTTTTTCTTACCTTTTATTACAAAAATTTTCAAAATAAAAATAGAATAATATAATGAACTCCCAAATATTTACCACCCAGCCGCAAAAATTATTAATTTATGACCAATCTTATCTCTATTCCTACCTACCTAATGTGACTACAGGTTTTATGACTATAAATTTCTAAATGATAAGATGAGGACTCATTAAAAAACATAACCATAATACCTAAAAAATTTTATCATACCTGAAAAATTAACTATTTCTGAACAATCCCAAACATGTAGTCAGTGTTCAAATTTCCCTAACTTTTTTATTTGAAATTTTTTTGTAATTCATTTCTTTGAATCAGTATTCAAATAAGGTCCATTTATTGTAATTGGTTGATGATGTTTCATAAATATTTTTAATCTTCAGTTTTATCTTCTATTTTTTAATTTATCTTGAAATTTATTTATTAAAGACACAGACAATATTTGCTGATTACACACTCATGGTAATATTTACAATGATCGTCCGTCTCCTGTATTTCCCAGAAAATGGTGGTTATATTTAAAAGCTTGATCGGATTTAGGTTTTTTTTTTTTGGTGGAGGTGAGGGCAAGAATTTTTTATAGGTTGTGCTGTGTAGTATCAAGGGGCACATAATATTTGTCTCTTTTTTTCGTGTGTTATAGCAACTATTAAAAAGTGATGATATTCTAATTCCATCATTCATTTTAATTTATTAATTGAAATATTATAAATACAAACATCAATAATTTGATTACCTTGACTCATAGTTTATATAGGAAATGCAGGATAAATATCTATTGCTCTTTATGTACTAGTTCTCAAAAAAATGAATTGGTTTTCTAGCCTTCTCCAAAGTTACCAATGATTTTCTTTATTTTAAAAGAATTATTATAAACTCATGCATTAAGATATGTTTGATGTATTTCAATCTACTGCAGTTATCCTTATTGATGTTCAAATTGTCCTATCTTTGCCCCATAGGAAACCTTTTTAAATTGACTTCTGAATCTTTTAGATACAACCCTAGTAGCCTTTGAGAGCTTTCTTTCCTGTATGACAAGATGTCCCAGGATCATCTTTTTTTAAGTTTTCTACTCAGCAGTCAGAATCAACCATTCTCCAAGGATACTTTATTACTGTGAAATGGTATTTAGAGACCGCAAATGAAATCTAGGTGTGCTCGTTGCTATAGAGTTAGTCATTGTTTTTATGTTTCTAGAGGACAAGGCCAAGAAATGTGTACTTTTTAAAGATAAAGCTTATTGTGAGTTCATATTATTTATATTTATTATGAGTTCCAATTCAAATTCAGGAGTATATGGTTTTTACCTAAATAAATTGATCTTACATTTGTTTCCTGTTTGTTTCTCTTATGCCAACACTCCTTGTTTTTAATGATAATCATATAAATCCTTTATTTGTCTTTTCCCTTGCTACAAAGACAACAGTCTCATAGTGGCAATACAATACTGCTACCTACAATACAAATCCTCAGACTGTACAGTTATTTTTTCAAGTTTCATTTTTTTGGACCTATGAATATATCCAGCTAAGGATACACAGTCAAATTCTTGTATTTTAAAGTCACTGTAAACATTTTCACCTTTTATGTTATGTTACTAATCTTTCCATGCGTGGATTCCATACTGGTTAATTACGGAAGCTTTGTAATATGTACCAACAACTTCTAGGGATAAATTTTTCTCATTCTTCTCTTTTTCAGAGTTATCTTTTATTTTAGGGTTATTACTACTTCTTTTTCCAACTAAACTCTGTTTAGCTTTAGGAAAAAGAAAACCTAATGATATTTTTATTGTGTTGACATAGTTATGATGTTGTTAAGTCTTCCCACCCAAGAATATATGTCTATTTGTTCACCTCTACTTTTGTGTCTTTCAGGATTGCTTTGGGATCTTCTGCATATGAGAGATATTAAAAAGATGAAACAGTAGGACTGGAATATGAGGGGAGAAATAGAGAAAAACCTGGTTTCCAGCCTCTTTTATGGGAGAATGATTTATATGTTTGCTTGACAGAAATGGGATTATTTTAAGAGATTAACACAGGAAATAATGGTGAGTTTTTATTTTAGTACCAGACCTGAGTTCTATCTAAGCTTCAATCACAACTAAACATATCAGTCAAATTTATATAGAAATAAATGTCATTAAAATAAATTAGGAATAATCCCTGAGAGAGTAAATCACACGAGATAATTATTCACTGTACTTAGTCACATGATATGAAACAATGTTCCTTTTAGAGCGTGTGCAGTTTCATGCAAATTGTAGAGGTGTTCCTCCACCACCTTTTCACATGCTTCTCACTTCATAGCGCTCTCCTTGCAACTGCTCTACCCCTCCTGCCACCACCTCATTCTGGATTGAATATCCACATCATGCCATAGTTCTTCAAACAGCTCCTATATCAGAAATCGGGGTCCTGTACTGGACTCTTCCCTCCCTCTCCCATCGCCCTCTGTCTACTGTCTACTAAATCCTGTTGAGTCTACTCCTAAAGAAGCTGAAAAAGAAGGTTGAGTCTACCTCTTAAAAAGCTCTTGAAAAATTTCTTACTCTCCATTATCATTGCCTGTGACATTGCTTTATTCAGAACATCATTTTCTCACCAATTATATTGAGAGCAAATCTTCAATACTCATCTTGCTTCCTGTATCCTCGTTTCCTTTCTTACATGACTACATGTGGCAATATTTATCCTATTTATATCTTCAAACCATCTTTCTTCTGTACTGCTACCTGAGTCATCTTTAAAAATACAAGTTAAATACTTCTATGACCTCCATTACTTAAAGCAGATTCCCAATGTATAGTCTAGAAAATGCCAAAGAGTTCCATGACAAATTCTACATCTTATATTCTTAAGAGCGTCACAGGGTAAATTGGCTATTAAGAGCTCCCTCTAGTAGAGAAATCTGTTTAAATGTGATCAACCTAATGAGCCTGGATTCATGTGATTATGGACTTTTTAAATATACCTAACAATTTTTTTGGCAATCCATTGTCCTGAAAACATACTTTAGAGTATACTGATATAAAGAATAAAATGGGGGCTTCCCTGGTGGCGCAGTGGTTGAGAAGCTGCCTGCCAATGCAGGGGACACGGGTTCGAGCCCTGGTCTGGGAAGATCCCACATGCCGCGGAGCAACTGGGCCCGTGAGCCACAGCTACTGAGCCTGCGCGTCTGGAGCCTGTGCTCCGCAACAAGAGAGGCCGCGATAGTGAGAGGCCCGCGCACCGCGATGAAGAGTGGCCCCCGCTTGCCACAACTAGAGAAAGCCCTTGCACAGAAACGAAGACCCAACACAGCCATAAATAAAATAAATAAATAAAATTTAAAAAAAAAAGAATAAAATGTTAACTCCTTATCACGAATAATTTTACTATTGCTGTGGCCTCATCTTCCACAGGTCCCTCTTATTCTTAATATTCTAACAAGGACCAGGGGGGCACAGTTCACACTCTTGTGCACTGTGGACAGTACCCCAAAATTTGCCGTACTGATTTATCTTTCTGTATTTTTAGGTATGCAGTACCATTCTTCTGAACAGATTTTGCTCCCATCGTCCACCTAATAAATTCCCACTCATCCTTCAAGACCCAGTTTAGATGTCACCTCCTCAGTACCAGTTTGAACATCCTCTACATACAGATGACTCAGAAGAGATATGATGGCCCAAAGAAATATGCAAAGTGAGATGAAAGCCAAAAACATACCTTCAGCAATGCCTATATTTAGGCATAACTCCCTGTTCTTTCAGAAGAGGCCCCATGAAGGAGACCGAAAAGGAATTTTTAAAGTTATAGGATGAAAACCAATAGGAATTTTGTTCCAGAGGCCAATTAAAGTGACAAAGTATTAATAGAAAGGTTCAAATACTACAGAGTTATAAATAAGAGGAGGAGGAAGACCAAAAAGACACATTTGAGTCTTTCTGATGATCTTAATAAAGCAGTTTCAGGAGAGTTATTGAATACTGCTAGATAACTATACTCTCCTTTATTCTCCAGCCCAAAACAGCAAAATACTCAGAGGACCTGAAACTACACACACACACACACACACGCACGCACGCACGCACGCGCGCGCATTTCCATATAGAGAAAACCAGATGGAAAAAGTGACAGCTTGAGATGACGTTTAAGAAGATGAAGGATCCTGGGGGTAGAGGGCATTAAGGAAGCATGGCAATGAGAAGGAAACTTAGAAAAGGGATTTTTCTCGTGTCTTTCCTTGGAGGGAGATGGAGATCCTGCTAAACAGGAAAAGTAAAGAACTTTTGTCCACCATTCTCTAGATTTTATGTGTAGGTGATTGATTGTCTAACAGTAACAAAATTTCCACAATTTCAAATGTTAAGGGTACAACAAAAGAGTTACAAAAGGAAGATAAAGCTATAACTTGAAAGGAAAGTAGAATTGAGGAAAAGATTTTGCTAGGC
The DNA here is from genome assembly GCF_949987535.1 of Balaenoptera acutorostrata. Taxonomy (NCBI): domain Eukaryota; kingdom Metazoa; phylum Chordata; class Mammalia; order Artiodactyla; family Balaenopteridae; genus Balaenoptera; species Balaenoptera acutorostrata. Next base: position 111,597,013 of record NC_080066.1, on the reverse strand, counting down.
TGAAGGAAGGAGACAGAAGAAAGGAATACATTGCCAAGACAATAGCGAGGAGAGAATTAATGGAGTAGAGTACTAGAAGAGAGTATTTGTGTGTGTGTGTGTGTGCACACGTGCGCAGGCACACGTGCACAGGCACACGTGCGCAGGCACACGTGCTAGGACTGGAAGGAAAGAGGGATTGGATCAGGGTAATAGTTTGGTTTACATTCAATTCTCTGACCAATAATTCAGGTTTATAGACTGTTAATGTTTGATATCTCTGTACACCTCTCCCATGAACCAATAAAGAATGTTGCTTTCTTTTGACTATAACATTTTGAAGATCCAATTTGTCTTATATTTCCACAAATATAAAAAGAAACCCTCACTTTGTAGCTCTGTAAACATTCAGAGAGAAAACTTTCTTAGGATTCTACATGGCAAAGAAAAGAATGTTTCCTCTATCATCTTATGTATAGAAAACTCACATTAATATTTTCCCTGGATATAGAACTGGTCATATAGCCTTTGGCTGTTCTTTAGTGCAATATACTGGCAACACGGAATACATTTTAGAGGTGAAGACTACTTAGGGAGTCTACAGGGAATATTTGAGCAAAAGGAATCTGCTAGATATTTCTGTACTGTTTTCCTAATTCACTGTTATGAAGTCAGGCCTCAGGGAACAAGGGTCACATATTCCTTTTTCATTTTGGAACAATCAGAACATTATTTACCAGGAGAAAATTTTTATTTTATATTATAATATCTTTAAGTAAGGAGTAGGATTGCTTTGTGATCTATGAAATGAAGGTTGAATAGAAGTAATAGGAGGCCTCCTCCATACACTGTCATCAAAGCATCCAAATGTTTTATCCTGCCTGGAACATTCCTTACACATGATTCTTATTTCTTAGTTCCAAACTACGCCTAGGAAGAATCTTTTGTTCTCGGTGCTGCCAAAACTTCCACCTTCCAGCAATGACCTCAATTTAGCACCTGCTCATAAGATGTGTTTGCACATCGTTGGTACGTTATGGTGACATATATGTTCCTATCAAGGAGACTGTCATAGAATTCAGGAGATGTTAACATTTTTCCATCTGTGTGTGTGAAAGTGACGTTTCCTGTTAATTTTGTTCTCTTGCTGAACTCTCCAAGCAAAAGCCTTCTGGGGGAGGCAGAATGATGTCATTATAGTCATAGCATAAATTTTTCAACCTTTAGAATGAGACATATTGTGGCATATATTTCACTACTTTTAAAAGCAGTAAAATAAAAACTTGGAGGATGATGATATCAATTTTGTATTTTTCAAGTGTGGGGGTTTCCAGAGCCTTGAGAATGACTCCAGGGCTAAAATTTCCTCTGGCACGTGGATTTCCTCTCTCACCTTAGAATAGGCAAGCCCATCTACGGGTGTCCTTGTTTATGAGGCAAACAGAGACTTGGCTATTTAACTTCAGACGTGTCGAGACGTTTTTCAGGCAAAATAGTCTAGCACTAGTGATTTAAAAATAAAAAGAGATCAAACCTCCAATTTCAGCTCTGACATGTAAAAGCTTGGAAGTTGTCACTCCCATTTTTACAACCAGAAAAAGCTGAAATCAGTAACTTTTCTTGGACTTATCAGAGAACTGATACGGCAGAGCAAACTGCCATCCTGAAATTCAGAGAAAGAGGCAAATGTGGAGTCACAGTCTCCAACTCCTTTTCTGAAGAAGAAACCACTGGGGTCATAAACTGCTGGAAACTAATTTTGATGAACTGTTAGAGGCTGAGTGTGGACTAGCATGAGAGAGAGAGATTTCTGGGGGCTGTGATCTTAAGGGGACTCTCAATACTATCTTGGGTTTTACCTCCAGGAACCATTCTAGGTTCTTACCTTGAAGAACCAAGAAAGATCCCCTCATGGCTCTCACATGGGAGAGGAAAGGTAGCCATTGTGAACTACTCCAAGAGTGGTCTCAGAATGAAGGGGTACTCTTCAAGGTAAAGATTTAAAGGAGACAGCCACCTAAGGGAAGGGAATTCTCTCCTCTCCAGCCTCTGTTAGCTTTCCTGCAACACCAAAGGGGAAAAAAATGTCTAAGAACTGTAACTTGTAAAGGTTACAGCCCAGGTGCAAAGCCCACTAAAAGAGATTCAGTCATAATAATACAGAATGCTTCCTCTCCCCTGTTCCTTCCATCACATTGACAGGGATCCAGTGCATTATAGCTCAAAGAACTAAAAGACAGACTTTATCTAAGGAAGGTATCTTAGGGAAGCCAAAGACAATGAGGGAGACAAAAACAAGGGCAATAAAGGAATTGAAGCCTTTGGCACTTAACAGTTGCAGCAAATATTCAATACAGCCCTAGTCCTAGACGCGTTGACATAAAACCTTACACTAAAGTCCTATTCACTTAAGTTTCTATCACCTGATACATCTTGTCTGGCCTTCAACAAAAAATTATAAGGCATGCTAAAAGACAAGAGAAAAACAAGGTCTGAAGACAAAGCAAGAATCCGACCAGATTCAGATATGACACAGATGTTAGAATTATGAGTCAGGGACTTTAAAATAATTATGATTAATATGTTCAGAGTGCTAATGGAAAAGTAGAAAGTATGCAAGAATATATGGGTAAAGTAAGCAGAGGGATGGAAACTCCAGGAAAGAATCAAAAGAGAATGCAAGAAATCAAAACCATTGTAACAAAAATAAAAGATGCTTTAGAAGGGCTTATCAATAAACTTGGTACAGCTGAGAAAACAATAAGTGAACTTGAAGATAGGTCACTATAAACTTTCCAAAAAGAAATGCAAAAAAGAAAAAATAAAAATAAAAAGTTGAACAGAACATCTAATAATTGTGGTACAATTACAAAAAGTGTAACCTGCAAGCATTTGGAATAACAGAAGAAGAAAGAAGAGCAGGAGAAATATCGGAAATAATAATGGTGAGAACTTTTCAATATTAATGATAGACACCAAACCACAGACTAGGAAGCTCAAAAAATATAAGCAGGATAAATACCAAAAAATACTCCCCCAAATCTAGGCATATCATACTCAAACTTTGAAAAACCAAAGACAAAAAGAAAATGTTGAAATCAGCCAGAATTAAGGAAAAAAACCCCCACACCTGACTTGTAGAGAAAAAAGGCTAAGAATTACAGCAGACATCCCTTCTAAAACATTGCTAGTAAGAAGACAGTGTAGAAGAGAGTTGATATGAACTCAAGAAGGGAATTGATATGCTAAAAGAGGAATGGCGATGGAGTCATAGAAAATGTTGAATTAAAATCAGAGAAAACAAAGAAAAATGCAATGAACAGAAAACAGAAATATGGTTGTTATTAATCCAGCTATGTCAAAATACATTTTAAACGTGAATGGCCTAACTATACAAATTAAAAGACAGATTATTGTATTTTTAAAAAAGACAACTCTATGATGTCTAGAAGAAGTCCACTTTAAGAAGTCCACTTTCAGACTAAAAGTAAAGGAACAGAGAGAGAAATATCATGTTAATAATAATCAGAAGAAAACAAGGGTGGCTATATTAATTTCCGATATAGCTGACTTCAGATCAAGAAAAATTATTAGGGATTAAGACAGGCTTCTATAATGATAAAGGGTCAATTCTCCAAGCAGATATAACAATTCTTAATATATGTATATACCTAAATAAAAGCACATCAAAATATGTGGGATTAAAAACTGATAAAACTTTAAGGAGAAATAGATAAATCCACTATTATAGTTGCAGTTTTCATTACCTTTCTGTCAATAGCTGATACATCAGCAAGCAGAAAGTCAGTAAAGATATAGTTGAACTGAACAGCATTATGAGTCAACCTGAACTAATTAACATTTATAGAATACCCTATCCAACACTGGCAGAATAAACATTTTTCTCAAGATTTCCTGGAACATTCTTAATGACAGACCATATGCTTGGTAATAACACCTTAACAAATTTAAAATAAAATAAATCATGCAGGGTATGTTCTCAGACCACAGTGGGATTAAACTAGAAATCAGTAACACATAGATATCTAGAAAAACTCCCAAATATTTGGAGATTAAACAATACACGTTAAAATAACATATGGGTCAAAGAAGAAATCTCAATAGAACTTAAAAAATATTTTGACCTAAACAAAAATGAAAATACAACCTCTCAAAATTTTTGGAATTCAGTAAAACCAGTGCTTAGAGGGAAATTTATAGTATTAAATCCATTACTTAGAAAAAAAGAAAGATCTGTAATCAATAATCTAAGTTTTCACCTTGCAAAACTAGAGAAAAAAGACCAATTGAGACTAAATCAAGTAAGAAAAAAAGAATATTAGAGCAGAAATCAGTGAAATTAAAAACAGAAAAACAGAAAATCAATGAAACCAAAAACCGGTTCTTTGAAATGATCAATAAAATTGTTATAAATCTGTTGGAAAATTAAACAAGAAAAAACAGAGAATATACAATTCACAGTAAAGGAAGGAAAGAGTGATCATCACTACCGGTTCCAACAACATTAACAGAATAAGAGAAGAATATTAACAGCTTTATGCTCCCAAATTGATACCTTATTTAAAAAAAGATCAGTTCCTTGAAAGATACAAAAATACCAAAATCCACACAAGGAAAATATCTAATTTGAATAGCCTACATCTGTTAAAGAAATTGAATCAACAATTACCTTTCAAAAGAGAAAGCACTGGCTCAAATGGTTTCACTGGTGAATTATACCAAATATTTAAAGAAGAAATCATACCAATTCTCCACAATCTCTTCCAGAATATAAGTTTAGAAGAAACACTACCTAACTCATTCTATGAGGCCAGCATTACCCTAGTATCAAAACCAAAGACATTACAAGGAAGGAAAATTATAGATCAATATCTCTCATGAACACAGATCAAAATTCCTCAAAAATATATTAGCAAATTTAATTCAACACTATTAAGAGAATAATAATAATAGTCACAAACCAGGGGAAATATTTGCAAAACACATACCTGAAAAGAACTTGTATCTAAAATATACAAATACTTCTTAAAATTCAACCCATAAGAAATCATACAACCTAATTTAAAAAGTAAAACAAAACAAAACCAAAAAAACCCAAACTCACTGGAGAAGATATATAGATGGAAAATAAGTATATGAAAAAATGATCAACATTATTTGTCACTGGGAAATTCCAAATTAGAACAACAATGAGATACCATTACATACCTATTAGAATGGGTAAAATTTTCAAAAAAAAAATGATAATACCAAAGATGGTGAGGATTTGGAACATTTCTGGTAGGACAATAAAATGGTGCAGTCAATTTAGATGACAGTTGGAAAGTTCCTTGTAATGCTAAACATAGTCTTACCATCTGATCATAGCATAAGCAATCATGCTTCTAGATACATGTCCAAATTTTTGCAAACTTATGTCTACAAGAAAGCCTGCACAAAAATGTTTATAACAACTTTATTCATCATCACTAAAACCTGGAAGCAACCAATATGTCCTTCAATAGGTGAGTGAATAAACAAACTGTGGTATCTCAAGTAAAATGAAATATTATTCAGTGATAAGAAATAAATGAAATATCAATTTTGAATTGAATTTTCATATGAAAAATATGAATTATCATTTTTAAATGAAAGAAACCAGTCTGAAAAGGTTACAAACTATATAATTCTAATTACATGACATCTGGAAAGGGTAAACATATACAGTAAAAAGATCAGTGGTTGCAGGAGGGAAGGGGAAAAGAATCAAATAGGTGAAGCACAGAGGACTTACACGGTGGTGAAACTATTCAGTGTAAAACTGCAATGGTGGATATATAACATTATGCACTTGTCAAAACCCATAGAAGAGTGCTGTACAAAGAGTGAAACAGTGTATGCAAATTTGAAAAATCAGTTAGTAGATCCTGAGATTTCAAGATGGAATGCAGTATATGACAAAAAGATATAACCTTATTACAAAAAAGTGAAACAATCTCACTGAAGGTGGTAGGGAGAAAAGGTACTGACTTAACTTTGGAAATAAGTAGAGCCTGTAAGAGTAAAGGCAAAAGAACTGTACATAAGCACTATACTATAGTTTGTAAAGTTTTTCCCCCCATGGGAGTATGGATTAACATTTCTGATACTGCTATACATGTATACTGGAAATGAATAATTAAGTAAATAGATTGCGGATTGTGGGAGCCAGCTTTGTTACTGTTGGGCTAAGAATTTACAATTAAGCAAAGGAATGAGAATAAAATCATCAATGAAGCAACTGATTAGAGTTGGAGACATCAGTATTATGTTTAGCTTAATACATATACAGATGGTTACATATAGTAATATTTATAGATATTTGTATATACATGGGTTAATAGGCACACAAGTATTTCTTTCCTTTGTAGCAGAGACGGCCTAAAAGAAATAGCACTCCGTTAGCAAAGAGTATACCTAGTACTCCGATCTTGGTTTCTAATACCATTTTCCAATAAAAGGAACGAGAGCTCCAAAGAAAAATGACTGATTCTAGGTTTGGGGCAGGAAATATACAAGATAGGCCTGGATCATCTTATAACACCAGCAAGTGGAGAAATGCTACATACACACACACACACCACACACTGATGGGGGTATGTTAAAAAAGACACAAGATACAACTGAAAGAGTTCTCAATAGCTAGGGACAGAACCATGAGCAGAGAAATAAAGTAGTATTGAAATTTAACCAAAGTATAATAAATACCCGTAAGTCCATACTGATATAAATGACTGAATAAATAAATGAAGGAGAAGAGACAAAGATCCCTTGCAGAAGAATTCCAAATAATTTGTGTAGATATTGAGTACTTTATCCTCAAAGAAATGGAACATAATTCCCCAGTCTTTAGGTGAGGGCTATGCATAGTGACTCCTTTCCAAAAAGTACAGTATGGAATGGGGTAGAGACAATTAGTTTATAGTGGAGAAACCTCAGCAACACTACCTCACTCAGATAATGGTCAACATCAACAATGGTAAGTCATGTCGATAGTATGTACCGTTGATATGATGTGAGGATAATGGCACTTCACGTCTATGGTCTTCCTCTCAAAAACATAACCCCAGTCTACTATTGAGAAGTACATCAGACAAATCCCAATAGAGGGGCACTTTACAAAATACTTAATCGGTACTCCTCGAAACTGTCAAGGTCATCAAAAACAAGGAAACTCTAATAACTGTCAAAGTAAAGAGTAGCCTAAGGGAATCTGACAACTAATTGCAACATGGTACATTTAGTTGTACCATTTTGGATGGGATTCTGGAACGACAAAACCAAGAGGACATTGGGTAATAACTAAAGAAATCTGAACAAAGTATAGACTTTAGTTAAAAGTAGTAATATCAATATTGGTTTATTAATTGTAACAAATGTACGATACTAATGTAAGATGTTAATAATATGGGAAACTGGGTACAGAGTTTATGGGAAATCACTACTATATTTTTTCTGTAAATCTGAAAATGTTCTAAAAATAAGGTTTATTAACAAAATATGCTACTTGATTCACATGAAATAGAAAAAAAAGGGCCCCCAAATAATTAATACTGATAAAAATAGAAATTAAATCATTCACTCTGATGACTTTAGGTGGTTTTGATGATGATGGTTTTAGAACTAGTAGTCAACACAGAGGTGACAAAAAGCTTCCATATTTGTGCTCTATATATTAAGATAAATGAGAAAACAGACCATTCTATCTAAACTCTCTATCTTTACTTCTACTGTGCAATTTATATTTTACTTCAGAATCTTAAAATACTCTTTGTTTTAAATAATATTTCCCTGGGAATTCCCTGGTGGTCCAGTGTTTAGGACTTGGCACTTTCACTGCCGGGGGGCCAGGGTTCAATCCCTGGTCAGGGAACTAAGATCCCACAAGACTCGCAGTGCGGCATGCATAAATAAATTTTAAAAATCCCCCTTATTATAGAATTAATACATATTCATTGTAGAAAATTTGGAAAGTATCAAAAAGTGTAAAGAAGAAAATGACAATACCTACAATTGCACAATCCAGTCATAAGAAATTTTTTAAAGTTTTAGTATTTATTTTCTAGACATAACATTTTATTTTAGTAAAATATTTCTGAGCATTTCTATATGAATATGATCATATTTAAAATATTACTGAACCTCATTCAGGTCATTTTGCCACATATTGTGTTCTAGAGTTTGAGTATATTGTATCATTGGGTAAATATTTTTGGGGAATGCAAATAATTTTACATATAATTATATTAGTGAGAAGATATCATATAAATTATGCCTATGTATTATGACATTTTTGACTGAATATATTTGTCAGTCAAATAAAGTAAGTCAATTGAGTTTTAAAACTATCCAAACTGATTGACATCTTAGACATAGAGTCAATTTGATTGAAAATCCTTTTCACTCATGAGAGAATCATTCATTCAATGAATATTTGCAAACCTACTATATGCCAGGCACTGTTTTAGGCTCTAGGCACAAAGATGAACCAATGAGATATAGTTTCTGACTTCACAGAACTTACATTCTCGTGGGGTGGCAGATAAATTATATATATATGTGTGTATATATATATATGTGTGTGTGTGTGTGTATATATGTGTGTGTGTGATATGGTGATACGTGTTATTGAGAATAATAAAGACGGAAGCACACTAGGAAATAAATGAGGGTGGTGAGTGCAAGAGGATTGGATTGTCTTCTGTTCGTAGGGTTCTCGGGGAGTCCTGGGCATTCTATAGTTACTATGGAAAGGGCGTATTAGCACCTATAAAGTTAAGGTTGAAAATTTTGCAGGATAGTAGGATAGAGTTCTTTTTGTGACCACCCTAAATTCAGAACCCTTTCTTAACTACTGTCCTGGTGAAATGGAAGTTGTGGAAGAAGCAGTCTTACCTGTGGAGCTCCTGTGTGCTTTTGTAACTACTGCTAATGGTGGTCCAAAGGCTGGGGGAAGTGACTGTCTAATCATGTCGATGAACTTAGCAAAAAACCAAGGTGGTTCTACCTCAGCCCTGTGGGTGTCAAGTCTGTCCATGAGAAAGCTCTTTTTATGAGACCTCTTCATGGGCAACTGTGCAGGATGTCCCCAAATGCCTTTATACTTTGAAACCTTAAAACTAGATAACTTTCTGACCCTCAATATAATTGTCTGTAAAAATGAGATGGTGGGGTTTCTGGTCTGGCATGTAAGGAATTTAGAAGTCTACACTTTCTATACTAACAATGAGTAAAAAGCTGAACAAACTGAAAAATCAATGACCTTTCTTAGATCCATTATAGAAGTGAGGTCATAGGGCAAACTACTGCCCCCCAAATTTCAAAGACTGACAAGTAGATAAAGAGAAACACAATTTACCAGTGCAGAAACCCATGAGCAGAAATCTCTGTGAGAGCCAGTGTTGAGGGTAAGAAAACCTAAACTGTAGTTGATGAATTGCTGGAGGCTCAGTGTGGACAAGACTGAGAGTTAAAAACTCCAGGAGGACTGTCACAGGCAAGTTTTACCTCTTGGAGCTTTACCAGGTCCTCGCGGTGAATATCAGAGAAAAATCCCCTCATGCTTCAGGCAGGGTGAGGAGGAAAGGAACAATTTTGAAACATGGAGTATTCTGTTTTTCTTAACAAGGCCTCCCCTGAGGAGAAACTTTTTAACCAAAGCCTAATCTGCTGGGGTATTATCAGAGCCTAACTGACTTGGGGGAAGGGAAAAACCCAAGAAGCTGTGAAATTCACAGCCCACTGGCGCAGGCTCGCCAAAAGACTGAGAGCTAATCGTAGGACTACAGAACACTTCCTCTCCCTCCGCAACAATACATTACTAAAGGCCTAATTAACACAGTTCCTTTTGACTGGTACATCATGTCCACCTTTCAACAACAAAATAACAGGGAAAAAGCCCACAGTTTGAGTAGACTGAACAAGCATCAGAACCAGAGTCAAATATGGCAGCTTGCAATTATCAGAAAAGGAATTTTTTTTAAACTATAATTAATTAATATGCTAAGGGCTTTAATAGAAAAATTAGACAACATGCAGGAACAATGTAAGCAGAGAGATGAAATACCTAAGAAAGAATAAAAAGAGAGGCTAGAGATAAAAAACAATCTAACAGAAATACAGAATGTTTTAATGCGCTCATCAGTAGATTGAACATAGCAGAGGAAAGAATCTCTGAGCTTCGGGATATAACAATGGAAACTTTCAAAACTGAAAAGCAAGAGAAAAAAGACTGAAAACATAAGATGTCCAAGAATGGTGGGACAGTGATAAAAGGTATAACATATATGTAATGGCAATACCATTCAAAGCAGTAATGAATGAGAATTTCCCCAAATTAATGTCAGACACTAAACCATAGATCCAGGAAGCCCCGAGAACAATAAGTAGAATAAATAGGATAAACATAAAAAAAATCCTACACCTAGGCATATCGTATTCAACTTCAGAAAATCAAAGATAAAGAAAAAAATCCTGAGAGAAGACAAAGGAATCCAAACATATTACCTATAGAGGAAAAAAGGTAAGAATTAAATCCTATTTCTCCTCAGAAATCATGCAAGCAAAGAGTGAAGTGAAATATTTAGTGTTTAGAGAAAAAAGCTACTAACCTAGAGTTCTGCACCCTGTGAAATTATCCTTCAAAATTGAGGAAGAAATAGACTTTCTCAGACAAACAAAAATTGAGAGAACATATAGGCTAAAACTGTCTGTTTGCAGATGACATGATCGTCTATGTAAAAATCCAAAACAACAAAAAAACCTCCTGAAACTAATAACCAATTATAACAAGGTTGTAGAATTCAAGGTTAATACACAAAAGTCCATTACTTTCCTATATACCAGTGATGAACAAGTGAAATTTGAAATTAAAAACACATTTACATTAGCACTCTCAAAAATGAAATAATCAGGTATAAATCTAACAAAATATGTACAAGATCTATACAAGCATCTTATATGAGAAAACCCACAAAACTCTGACGAACAGAATCAAAGAAGCCTAAATAAATGAAGAGATACTATATGTTCATGTATAAGAAGACAATATTGTCAAGATGTCAGTTCTTCCCAACTTGATCTATAGATTCAATGCAATCCCCCCAAAATTCCAATAAGTTATTTTGTTGATATCAACAAACTGATTCCAAAGTTTATATGGAGATTCAAAAGACCCAGAACAACCAACTCAACAATGAAGGAATAAAGTCAGAGGACTTGACACTATCTACCTCAAGACTTACTATAAAGTTCCAGTACTGAAGACAGTGTGGTATTGGTGAAAGAATAGACATAGATCAGTGGAACAGAACAGAGACCCAAAATAGACCCACGTAAATATAGTCAACTGATCTCTGACGAAAGGAGCAAAGGCAGCACAATGGAGAAAAGATAGTCTTTTGAACAAGTGGTTCTGGAACAACTCGACACGCACATGCAAAAAAATGAATCTAGACACAGAACTTACACCCTTCACAAAAATTAACTCCATATGGATCTCAAATCTAAATGTAAATTGCAAAATTATAAAAATTCTAGAATATAAGAGAAAACCTAGGTGGCCTTGGATATGGCAATGACTTTTTGATACAACACAAAAAGAACAAACCATGAAAAAAATAATTGAATAGCTGGACTTAATTAAAATTAAAACCTTTTGCTGTGCGAAAGACAACGTCAAGAGAATGAGAAGACAAGCCAAAGACGGGGAGAAAATGTTTGCGTGAGACGTATCTGATAATGGACTGTTATCCCCAATACACAAAGAACTCTTAAAACTCAGCAATAAGAAAATTAACAATCTGATTAAAACATGAGCAAAAGACCTGAATGAACTTTGACTAAAGAAGATATACAGAATGCAAGTAAGTGTATGAAAAGATGTTCAACATCATATGTCATTAGGTAATTGCAAATTAAAACAAAGAGATGCCACTACACCACTACTAGAATGGCCAAAATCCAAAACACTGGAAATACCAAAGACTAGCAAGTATGTGGAGCAACTGCAACTCTCATTTATTGCTGGTGGGAGTACAAAATGGTAGTCAGTTTATTACACAGTTTGGCAATTTCTAAACTAAACATACTCTTACTATACTATCCAGCAATTGCACTTCTTGGTATTTACCACAGTAACTGTTGGGCTGCGCCCCCTAGACCTACAAGACCTGTATTTGCCCAGTTTTAAGAATGAAGAAATAGCCTGGAGTCAGGAACAGAGACATCCACGGTGTAATGGATCGGGGAGCTTACATGTCTGAAGGTCCTGGAGCTACATGCTACTGTGTGCAGCGGGCAGCAGGGCAGGACATGGCAGCAGTCTTGGCTCAGTGGGAGGGGGAGGTTACCAGTTACAGGGGGAATTGACATCCGATTGGCTCCTCGGTTACCAGGGAAACTAGCAGAGGGGCACAGCCCTCACCGCCCCTTTGATAAGCTATCATGGTGGAGCTGTTCTGATTTAAAGGTTAGAACAATCACCAGCTGGGGCAGTGGCAAGTCTGTAGAAGGTCAATCCTGTGAGTAGGGTATAGGTGAAGCAGGCACTGGTCGAGCAGGGGATGTACAGAGAGCAAGAGAACAGCCACCTTGGGTGACCTGATCATGAACTTCACTCCTGCATACCCTGAATGACCCCTACAATCTTGTTCCACCCCTCTTCCACAGTATCCCTGAGGGCAGGTATGTAGAGGGGCACTGCAACCAGATACCACAAATACAATACAGAGTCCAGCAGCTAAAGAACATCAAGAGTAAGACACCTAGTATGCTAAGAAGAGTCATTCACCAGGATGCGGGCACATTTTGGAGCCAAGCGCTTAGCAGGTCAATGGAGGGGGAGTCAACGATGGCAGTGTCCTGTCCAGTTATAAGGAAGGTGAGCCCACCCCTGGTTTTCACAAACCCAGAGCCACCCCCATGGGGAGGGGCATGGCCTGGCCCTAAAAGAAACATCCTGGTGGCCTAGCCAGGAGTCAGCGGTCACAGTACAGGTCTGCTACTCCATGTTACACTGAGTGCCATTGGGGGGGATCCATTAAGTCTTTTAAAATGAAAAACAGTTAATCCCACTAGTTGGACTTGTGTGTCCAGAAGCCAGCCTTTTCCACTCCACACTGCATAGCCCAGGGAGGCTCATGGGCAATCAGTTGTACAGTAACGTTTACTGACGCGTGGTCCTTCTGAGGTATTGGCATATAGGACAGGAAGATGGTGAGAGTCTTTCCCCCGCCACCCCCTTGTCCGTTGTCCCCACATAGTCACATTAGCCGGGTCAACTTTTTATGGAAGTCCAGAGGAGGACAAAAACGCCATCTCACTGTAGACCCAGCGATTAGCCTCATTTTGCAGTGAGGCCATTGTTGCTTCCCAGTCCTCCAATAGATTTCCTTCACTCGGGCGAGGGATGAAACGTAAGACATCTAACAGGCACAACACAGGGAAGATCGTGACCATGAAGCAAAATACAAGCAGTAACCACACCTGAAATAATACCACACCTGCCTGTGGTTTTTGTCCTGGTCTTCAATACTGTTCAGAAAACTCAAGTTTTCAGTAATACAGGAACGTGTCCAAAATCACATGTACAACGGTCACCTAGTTTTACCTTGGATGTCTGAACCACAGTTACTCCATTTTGACTTTCCAATGCATTTCTTTCCGCAGTGGCCAAAGGAGATGTATAATGCACGTTTGACAGGTCACGGAGCAGGCCACTCTGGTCAGTAAAATTTAAGTTAAACCATGCATAAGCCAGAATGACTTCCCCATACCTCCACACGTGAAGATTTTCCCATCATTTCCACTTTTGATTGCAAATCTTTTGATAGACCAAAGTATATGTCCCTTGAAGCCAGGGTGAATACTGCCTGCTTGCCTGCCCTGGGCTCAGCTCATGTCCCTAGGGGCTAGGCCTCCTTTATATTTGCACAGTTATCCACATTGGGGGAAAACTGATCAGAACAAGCTCAGAGGTATGTTGATGGGGAAATATTTTATACGCTATACATTTTATCATTTATACCAAATTGTTACACAAGCACTGTACATGTGCTTTTAGCCGCAGACTTAAAGCAAGCAGTGTTACACATCATGAGTAGTTAGTTATACTCTGTGACAACTTCACTAGATAATTTTCTTTTCCTCCTGAACATCAGGGTAAATGTGTGGCTAACACAATAACTTTTATAAATCTAGACCTCAATTAACAGGACTAGAATTTAATTTAATATCTATTGAAACATAACATTTTTCTCTCTAAATTACCCTCATCTCCACCAAATATAGCCAAATCAAGACTGATTTGTTTGTAAAATAAGTCTGGTCAATTGACCGCAGAGGCTCCTCCAAATTGGCTGTGGAACTCCCCAGAAGGAGTCTCAGACTGAATTCCCAAAAGGCCTCTCAAGGTCAGGAAAGCCATGCCAGAAGCCTGCCATCAGGCCCCACCTCGGTGTATTTCCCTCTTTTAGAGGTCCCCAAAATTTTGAGATTCCTGCACATGCCTGGAGACAGTCTTTCCCATTCACCTGATAAGGCTGCTCAGAACCCAAGAGTCTCCAATTTCTGGAGGGACCAGGCAGAGAGAAAAGAAAAATGTTTCAATTCTACCCACAGGTGTAGTTTACCAAATTGCCGTAGGTTGTAACTAACTTGAGGAGAAGGGCTTCCCTATATCTGGAAAATACAGATCAAAACCAGTAATATTCCAGACAAAAGACCATAAAAATTATGATCATATTCACCAATCCTTTTGTTAACTTTTTATGAAGCCATCAGTGTTTCCCTTAGGACTCTTTAATTTTTAACCCAGTTCAGCAGTATGACCTGAAATTTATCAGAGACCTGTATTTGTCAAAATGTCCTTCCTATGAATCTTCTTGAAGCACTTTTGCAAAAGCATCAGAGTACAACAACTGTCTAAAAGTGACAAAATATTTAAAAAGGCATGGTTAAACACATGATTACAATGTAATTACTAAAGAAACTTGGTTACAATAACTAGAATTATGACTGGTTATAATCTTAACCCTTAAAAACTTAAAATCTCTGGCAAAAAACAAGAATCAAGTAATTGTGAACTGTTTACCATACCAGCATTTCCTGATTGGAAAATTTACGCTTTAGTCTTTCTCTCCTAAGAAGGCAAAGGTAGGTAAGCTTAGACGCGCCCAGCAATTAATGTTCCAATATTTTATCCTATTTGAAATGACCCAGATAGTCAACAAATTCTCTTCATTTAACTTAATTTAGTTGCAAGTTACCAAAATCTGGAGAAACTATTATAGATAGATATTCCCAAAACATAACTATTTCTATAGAGTTTAAAAAGGCCTCTCTCTCTTTTTCCTTCACTCTCAGGGATCAGATGATAAAAGTTCCTGAAAGCCCAGGTAGGTCATTTACATCTCACAGGCACAAGAAGAGAAATACCAAATTGCTTCTAGAAAGCTAGCTTCCTCTAAGTGCATGAGCAAAAACCAGTTTTAGAATGTCAAAAGATTCCAAACTTGGCCCTTTTCAGGGATTTTTTTTTTCCAGTTTAAACAAATAACAGTAATAGACAGTAATACAAATCATTCACTCACATTCACATGCCTCACTTTCAGAGGAACAAGTATCAGCATTCGACATGAAAAGATGCTCATCATTCCTAATTATTAGAGAAATGCAAATCAAAAGTACAATGAGGTACCACCTCACACTGGTCAGAATAGCCATCATTAAAAAGTCTACAAATAACAAATGCTAGAGAAGTTGTGGAGAAAAGGGAACCCTCCTACACTGTTGGTGGGAATGTAAATTGATACAGCCACTATGGAGAACAGTACGGAGGTTCCTCAAAAAACTAGAAGTAGAGAATGGACTTGAGGGCACGGAAAGTGGGAACAGTAAGCTGGGATGAAGTGAGAGTGGCATGGACATATATACACTACCAAATGTAAAACAGATAGCTAGTGGGAAGCAGCCGCATGGTACAGGGAGATCAGCTTGGTGCTTTGTGACCACCTAGAGGGGTGGGATAGGGACGGTGGGAGGGAGACACAAGAGGGAGGAGATATGGGGATATATGTATATGTATAGCTGATTCACTTTGTCATAAAGCAGAAACTAACACACCATTGTAAAGTAATTATACTCCAATAAAGATGGTAAAAGAAAGAACTAAAAGTAGAGTTGCCATTTGATCCAGCAATCCAACTCCTGGGCATATATTCAGACAAAACTATAATTCGAAAAGATAAATGCACCCCTATGTTCATAGCAGCACTATTTACAGTAGCCAAGACATGGAAACAACCTAAATGTCCATAGACAGATGAATGGATAAGAAGATGTGGTACATATATACAATGGAATATTACTCAGCCATAAAAAAAGAATGAAATAACATCATTTGCTGCAACATGGATGGACCTAGAGATTATCACACTAGTGAAGTCAGAAAGAGAAAGACAAATACCATATGATATCACTTATATGTGGAATCTAAAATATGACACAAATGAACTTATCTATGAAACAGAAACAGACTCACAGACATAGAGAACAAACTTGTGATTGCCAAGGGGGACGAATGGATTGGGGGTTTGGGGTTCACAGATGCAAACTGTTATATATAGAAAGGATAAACAGCAAGGTCCTACTGTATAGCACAGGGAACTATATTCAGTATCCTGTAATAAACCATAATGGAAAAGAATATGAAAAAAGAATATATACATATTATATATATATATATCTGGATCACTGCAGATATATACACATATCTGAATCACTTTGCTGTACAGCAGAAATTAATACAACATTGTAAATCAACTATACTTCAATCAAATAAATTTTTTAAAAAAAGGAATCAGCATTTAAGTTAACCTTCACCTCAGCTGTTGGCTCAGCCTCTGGGGTCTTTCTTAATTGAAAAATCAACAGCCAACCCACAGCTGCAGCCAATTCTTTTTTCCCACTGTAATGGCTGCCAGTAGCCCCACAGCAGCCTTGGGGGCTGTTGAATTATATGAATCCTCTGTACTCTCTCGGTGGCCCCCATTCATCAAGGACAGCCACCACAGGGCCCCACATACTAGTGGACGGCCACCCCGGGATTACTTCTGCAACTTTCCATTCCCCGTCCGTATTTTCCGACACCTCGGCGCTCACTTGAGTTTCCTTGGTCTCCTGGCTGCTCTGCCAATTGTTGGGCGGCACCCCCAGGCCTCTGAGTCCTGTACTTGCCCAGCTTCAAGACTGAAGAAAGAGCCCAGAGTCAGAAACAGAGACACCCATGATGTAATGGATGGGGGAGCTTACATGTCTGAAGCCAGGTCCTGGAACTGCACGCTACCGCCTGCAGCAGACGACATGGCAAGCACAGTGGAAGTCTTGACTCCAGGGGGAGGGGGAAGTTACCAGTTATAGCGGGAAGTGACATCTGATTGGCTCATCGGTTACCAGGGAAGGGCACACCTCTCACCGCCCCTTTGATAAGCTATCAAGGTGGAGCTGTTCTGATTTAAAGGTTAGAACAATCACCAGCTGGGGCAGTGGCAAGTCTGTAGCAAGGTCAATCCTGTGAGTAGGGTATAGGTGAAGCAGGCACTGGTCCAGCAGGGGATGTACAGAGAGCAAGAGCACAGCCACCTTAGGCGGCCTGACCATACCCCGATGAAAACTTAACGTCTATGAAAAAACCTGCACATGGATGTTTATAGCAGTTTTATTCATAATTGCCAAAACTTGGAAGTTCTAGATGTCCTTCAGTAGAAGAATGGGTAAATAAACTGTGGTACATCCAGACAATAGAATATTATTCATTGCTAAAAAGAAATGAACTCTCAAGCCACTAAAAGACATGGAGGAACCTATGTGCATATTATTAAGTAAAAGAAGCCAGTCTGAAAAGTCTACACGCTATAGGATTTCAACTATATGACATTCTGGAAAAGGCAAAACTATGGAGATAGTAAGAAGTCTGTGGTTAACAGGAATCAGGGAGGAGGGAGGGATGAACAGGAGGAGCACAGAGGATCTTTAGGGCAGTGAAACTACTCTGTATGACACTACAGTGGTGGATGCGTGTCATTAGATATTTGTCGAAACCCAAAGAACGTACAACAACATGAGTGGATCCTAATATAAACTGTGGACTTTGGATGATAATGATGTGTCAACATAGGTTCATCAATTGTAACAAATGTACCACTGTTGTGAGGGAAATTGATGGTGGGGGAGGTTTTGCACGTGTGGGTACTGTCTGTACTTTTGCTCAATTTTGCTGTGAACCTACAACTGCCCTAAAAATAAAAATTATAATTTAAAAAAATGAAATGGTGTGGCTGAGTTGTCTAATGAAGTATTCTACTGAAAAAAGAATCCACAAAATTATTTAATTTTTCAGAATATTTAAACATACATTGCTATAAAACTATAAAATATAGAGATAAGGAAACACATAATTTATTTTCATATAGCTTTTCAGTTGGGTTCACAATTTATATAATAAAAGACCATAAGAAATCGTTACTTCTTTCTTAAAGAAAATAAGGGACTTCAGGTGGTGTTAGCAATTGAGACAAAACTAAAACACAAGACAATCTTGCAAATGTTGCCAGGAAGTTGAGTAGAGTTTATAGGAAATATGAACTGACATTTGAGACAAGGTTGGTGATTTAAGGTTCACATTGGAAATGGTTAGTTATGTTTTATTCCGTAGTTTGAACTCAATGGAATCAAGCAGTATACGATGGGGTGCTTTTAATTCCTTTTTCAGCTTTATAACTTTTCTGAGCTGAGGAGCTACATATCAAACCAGAACCATCCTGAAAGCTAATGAAGCAATGCTTTTTCCATTCAAGGGAAAACAATGTAGAGGGTAAACAATTAATCATAATTTTTCCTGGGAGCTTTAAGAAATTTCTTTTTCTCTACCTATTTTTTTCTTTTTCTTCCTATTTAGTTGCTCACACAGAGTTCTTCTGTTATTTTCTCATTGGAAAGGGCTAGTGGACTGATGATTTAAAAGTGTAAAGTGCTAAGGTGATGGAATTATCAGAGCAGATTATATCCTTAGCTATGTGTATTCTTATTCATAGACCAGTACACAAACCATTTTCTCTTCTTTCTTCACATCTCACCATCTAGAGCTGTGCAGAAAATTCATTCAGTTAGTGGTTCATTCAATGATTATTTATTGAGCACTTTTTATGTGTGAAGTGCTTTTCTGGCATATAATACTAAGCAAAAGAAGAATCACTTTGCCCTCATGGAGCTTACTGTTGACTAGAAGAGATGAACATTAATCCAGTAATAACATAAATTGATAAGGGCTAGGAAAAGGCAATGTATAAGAGGGTATAATAAGAATTCAGCTTTGGGAAGTCAGAGATAATTTTCACTTCTTTAGGGACAGTTAAGCTGAAGTCAAAGAATAAATAGAAGTTATCTGGTGAAAGAGGGCAGGAAAGAGCATTCCAGGCAGAAAATATTTAGTTAAATACGTTGTCATAGACAGGGCTTAATATGAGTTTACTGTCAACACATAACAATAGATAATAGAATAATTGCTAACCCAAATGCTACAACCGATTTTGCACTAAATATGTATTTTAAACTCCAAAATTATTAAATTGGCTCTGTTCGGGAGATAAGATCATGAGTGGGTCTTTTTTCTTTCTTATTTTTCTGAACATAGTTGAAACACTTTCATATAGTAGGAGTATTTTACAAAAAAACAAACAAAATAATTGCATTACCTCTCTTGTGTTTTCCAGATAGCTTGCATCCTTGCAGTGTTTCCCATTCAACATCTTATTTTCAATCAATGTAACCTGATTTTTCTCAAAAATACAACATTCTTTAAAAAGTCCCCATTTATAACTTATGCCATTCTTGGCTCAGAGGACAGCCTTATAAGGGAAGGGGATGCTGTATCCTGAGAGGGACCTCTCGACCAGTCAGAATGCTCATTATCAGTCCAATTATCCCCTGATAATTGGCCTGCCTGTGGGAATAATAGGCTGGGATGATTTAACTCAGTGCTGACATATTCACAGCACCTACACACTGCATTCTAAACTTCTTAATTTTTCCTTAAATAATGGAAGAATCTGATTCTAGCTGTTAGAATACTTTATTTGCTCAACATTTAACTTCCTGTGAACACTGAAGAACCACTCTGCTGAGACCCAAGGAATGTGCCTTGTTTGTACAAAACTTTGCAATGTTGGCAATAAATCTTACATAACGTCCAGCTTTCTTATTTTGTCTCTATACGACATTCTCCAAAAAGACAAGTCTCCTTGGACTCTGTGAAATTTAGTCATAGGATAACACTCTTAGAATGGAGTCACTTGGCTTGTAAATGCTTACCAGCATTTCAACACTTCTAGATGGCTGGCTGATGTCCAAATGAGTCTAGGGATTGGCCAAGGAGAGGAATCGTGATGGAATTTTACAGAGGATAGGGTATTTGCTTTTGTGTGTTTCTTGAAATAATTAGGTTGAATTAGGTTACACTCATGGCATAGTGTTTTAAAGTTTCCAATCTGAGATTCAAATGTCCTCATTTTTTTACATCTTGTGCTCCTGAAAATTTGTTAGCAGGATGAGGATATTTGGATCCTTTAGGTCTCTTTTTTTTTTTAGCTGCATAAATTTATCTGTTTAATAAATAATTCACACACTGGCCAGAAACCAAGTGGACAAACTGTACTAACTAACCCTTTAATACTTGGCTCCTTTGTATAATGACCCAGCCCCATTATTAGATAATGAAAGAGTGTATGAGAAAGTGGGAGATTATTTATGATGGAAACAAAATGAAACTAATGGGACAAGATTTGAAAGCTGTGATGCATGAAAGGTGCTATGCAGACAGCTCTGGCACCATGACAAACAGAGATAAAGGCTCAGTGGGAAGCAACAGTGTGAACATGACTATGATGAAGAAAGAATGGATTTCCTGAATGAATCCTTGCCATCTGGTGTTTGTTTAATACACAATGAAGGTCAAATGGCTACTGATCCTTTTTTCTATAGTCCAGTGACTACAAGTATGAGAGGAATCAATGAGTTTATCGATATGCCTGGAAATGACTCACCATATGATCTGATTGATTCAATAAAACTGAAGTAACTTGTCATTACTCTTTCAAATGTGGTTTGGATCTATAACTACAATTCTGTATTTTTAAAGCCAATTTGCTCGATCAAATGTGACTGGGACTTTTATCAAGATTAATGTTTTGAAGCACTTAATTTTATAGGTATGAATGATTAATAGGAAGGGTCAGGAGGAAAGTTTCTCATGAAGCTGAGTGTTTCTCCTATTTTCCAATAGAGCTGTTAAACATTTGTTTCTGTTGATTGGTGGTGGATTAAAGAAATCTTTTTTCCCCCCACTTTGCCTTTTCTATGTATGAGATTGATTACACACCTATTTTTTGTAATTATTCCTAGGGGACATGTTAACTTTGGTGAAATATGTTTATTAAGCATTATATGTTTGCAGAATATGCTTTTGTAGACAAAAATGTTTAGCGAGCATTATATGTAAACAGCATTTACGCTTCGGGGAACTCATGTGTAAGTTGAACATATTATTTTATATAACATTCTCTTTCCTGCAGATTGTTCTAGTAATGCACTGCCACAGTATGATCCTGGAACTCTTACCCTCTACTGTTGAAGCTGCAAGGTTTTCTTTGAGTTCTTTTCTAAAGACTAAAATAAAAGATACTTTTCTCACATTAATATTTCTCAGCTGCCATGAAAACAGGGATGGGAGAAGCCAAAAATAGAGGAGCCAGCTGTGGGAGGCTGCTTTTTTTTTTTTTTTTTTTTTTTAGGACAACTCAGAAAAGTCTTTCAAATTCATTCCATAAAGAGTGTGTTAATGCAAATAATGTTTCACGTGCCTGCATGCTATATTTTAGAAGCTGACATACACTCAATTGTGACACAGTGAATGTTATCTGACTGTTGTAGAGGTAGTAGAATTGCTAAGTTTGTCTCTGGGGTAAATCCACTTAGTATTCTTTATCTCTTCTCTTTTTGAAAAGACTCTTTACTGAAGCCAGTTAATTAAAATAAGAGTGGGGCAATTGTGAAAAAAATTCTCTTCTTCCTCCAGTAGACTCAATGGGTTTCATTCTAGATGTTACACATTTTGTTGCTGTTTTGACTTTTTTCCCCTGAACATAAAGGTATTACATGTTCCCCTGACTATGTAAAAGAAAAAACAAAAATGAGTTATCCATCAACCCAGTGTGCAGAAGCACCATGTTTCATATGTTGGCTTCTTTATTTTTTTCTATTTTTTCTTTATTTAACTGAGATAATACTGTAAATACAATTTTATAAATTTGATTTTCTTTTTTTTTTGCTTAACATCTTATCCAAGTATTTTACGTTCATGAAGCCTTGTCTGATACTCTCATACCCAGGTAGACTAGCCACTCCCTTCCTCTGTGTACCCACTGTGCTGTGATGTTATATTCCAACACAGTACCTTTAGCACTGGCTTTGTATTTGTTTATTTACCAGCTGTTAAAGCTTAGAAAGCAAGAACTTACATTTTATTTGTCTTTGCAACATAATAAGTAGGAATCTACTGATTAAAAGTACAGACAACAGCAGATATTTACCTGATAATTAGAATTGCCCATCTACTGGGGATATTAAGACAGAGGATTGATACAACAGAAATATTGTTTTTTGTAATTGGTAGGAATTTGGATTCTATAACATAGAAGGACCTTTAAAATTTCAAGATACTAAGATTCTATTTGAGTGACAGATTAACTGCTTAATGGCTGGGCATGCCTCGTCCTAACGTATAAAGTCAGTGACTGGGTATGAAAGGATAGGTATAAAAGGTTCATTACCGGGTATAAAAGGATGTTACCTTTTATGATCAACTGGCCATTGTTTTTTTAACTAGCATCATTTACATATGTATTTTTTTTCCAGCTTTACTGAGATATTATTGACATATAACATATGTAAGCTTAAGGTGTATAGCAAGATGATTTGATTAACGTGTATACTGTGAAATGCTTACCACAATAAAGTTGGTTAACACATCCATGCCCACACATAATTACCATTTTGTGTGTGTATGGTGGTAACTTTTAAGATCTACTCTTATAACAACTTTCAAGTATGTAATGCAGCATCGTTAGTTATAGTCACCACACTGTACATTAGATACCCAGAATTTATTCATCTTATAGCTAGAAGTTGTTATGCTTTAACCAACATCCCCCCATTTCCCCAACACCCCATCCCCTGGCAACCACCATTCTACTCTGTGTTTCTGAGTTTGGCTTTGTTAGATTCCACATATAAGTGAAAACATACAGTATTTGTCTTTCTCTGTCTGACATTTTACTTAGCATAATGCCCTCAAGGGCCATCCATGTTGTTATAAAAGACAGGGACTTACTACTTTTGAATGTAACTGGCCACCATTTAAAGGGTCATATATTATACATTCACCAGCCTCAGAGGCCTTTAGGTAGCAAATGCCAACAAGGTAGATTGACAGGCAGACAGAGCTGTGGGTTCTTTGCTTATACTTTGAGATAACTTAGAAGGTAGCTGGATTCAACCGGGACTTGCAAATCTTAAGAGTATAGAAATGACTTTCAGGTTCATTGCCTTGGATTTTCTCAAGGTGAAAGATGCAATAGAAATGTCAAAATGTGAATACTGATATTATATTTTCTGTTATCAACCAATAACTTTACCTCTTATGACTCATTTATTCAAAAGTTGGCATGAAACTAAGAAGCAGTTCTATATTCAAGTTTGAATTAAAAAAAGTAAATTTGGGATTTATTCAGCATAAATAAACATCATATATAATTTTTTTCAAATCCATGAATTTTAACTGTATGGCTATTTTGCCTGTTGTTCTTTTTAGAAGCAAAAAATATGTGGGTACATATTGTTTTAACAGACGGATGTTGGGATTATGCAAATAACTAGTAATTTTAACTATAGGAAATTTTTATTATGTCTCTACTATGCTTGCCTGTCTTTTAGGATGTGATTCACTAGTTAAAAATATGGTTCTTCAAAAGGGAACCCTCTTGCACTGTTGGTGGGAATGTAAATTGATACAGCCACTATGGAGAACAGTACAGAGGTTCCTTAAAAAGCTAAAAATAGAACTACCATACGACCCAGCAATCCCACTACTGGGCATATACCCTGAGAAAACCATAATTCAAAAAGAGTCATGTACCAAAATATTCATTGCAGCTCTATTTACAATAGCCAGGACATGGAAGCAACCTAAGTGTCTATCAACAGATGAATGGATAAAGAAGATGTGGCGCATATATGCAATGGAATATTACTCAGCCATGAAAAGAAATGAAGTTGAGTTATTTGTAGTGAGGGGGATGGACCTAGAGTCTGTCATACAGAGTGAAGTAAGTCAGAAAGAGAAAAACAAATACCGTATGCTAACACATATATATGGAATCTAAAAAAAAAAAAATGGTCATGAAGAACCTAGGGGCAAGACAGGAATAAAGACACAGACCTACTAGAGAATGGACTTGAGGATATGGGGAGGGGAAAGGGTAAGCTGTGACAAAGTGAGAGAGTGGCATGGACATATATACACTACCAAACGTAAAATAGATAGCTAGTGGGAAGCAGCCGCATAGCACAGGGAGATCAGCTCGGTGCTTTGTGACCACCACCTAGAAGGGTGGGATAGGGAGGGTGGGAGGGAGGGAGACGCAAGAGGGAAGAGACATGCGAACATATGTATATGTATAACTGATTCACTTTGTTATAAAGCAGAAACTAACACACCATTGTAAAGCAATTATACTCCAATAAAGATGTTAAAAAAAATATATGGTTCTTCATCTGTTTTCCACGTCTCCTTTTCCTTTGGATAATAAAGACCGACATAAAAAAAATATATTATATATTTACCATATCTTTCCTGAAAATCATACATGTATACCCCCAAAGAAATAACTTGGGATCAAACATCTTAGCAAAAATATTTGCCTGAATCACTGGATTGTAGAAATTCTCCATGAACTACAAATGCTATTATCTTACTAAAAATACTGCCTTCTCAGACTTAATTTCCCATATTCTTCCACTGCTCTTGATACTTAGTACAAACTAAGAAGAATATTTCCTGGTCTTAAGGACATTAAGGAGTTCATAGTTTCCCATAAAAACCAATTACAAGAGAAAGAGTTTATTTCTACTTGAGATGAATTTTTTAAAACTGATACCTGTTTCCTTAAGCCCATCCTGAAGAAATTTCTGTCTGAAGTATGGGTTATTAATTTGTCACATTGAAAAGCCACAAGGGTTATCACTTCCATTTCAGAATATCATTGATTTGGGCTACCTGTACCCTTATGCTCCCTGTGAAAATATTTTGTTTAAGGTTACATTTTCTCAAAAAGTTCCTATACAAGATACATCAGAAATATACTTTTTATTATTGTAGTTTGTTACATTATTAGTGTTATTATTATTATTACTGTTATTATTACTATTATTTTGCCCCTGGGCTAGCCCCAAAGCTGAAAGTTCCAAGGTTTTGCACTCTGGAGAAAATTATCAGTAAGGGAGTCTGATTACTTCCCCTTATAGTTCTGTGCAACCTGACTCTTTAAGTGGTTGCTCTTGATTCTATGGTTGGAAGGAGAAAGTCTGCAGGCCGGGCTGGTTAGAACCAGAGTGGTGAATGCTAGACATGTAGTATGGATAAAGCTAAATATCAACCCAGGATTTTTACACTGAATAAATCTGAACTCTCTGACTTACCTGGAAATTTTCAGACTCACCTAGCCTAGCAACTATTAAGTTTTAATCCATTTCTTTTACATTTTTTTAGGACTGAGAAATGAATAGGAAACTCAGTGGTGTTGAGGAATATTTAAATACCCTAGACCTTTAAGCACATTCTAATGAGTTTGGCATAACTAAGGCAAAACAAACCTTTATTTAAAAAAATATTTCTATTTTTCAACAAATAAGATTTGGTGCATTTCAACTAATTATTTAATTTTTAAAATTCTTATTAAAAAGGTAAACTATACATAGTTCAAATATCTGAGCTACCATTCAAGACTCCTCTGTGCTATGGAGTGAACTTCCTGGTTTATGGTTATTGGGAGTGTGGGAATGTGATAACCTAAGTAAGGATGCACTTTCCCTTTGCTCTGAAATTCCATTTTCCCTCTTTCTCTGAGGTGTATTGACTTAAAGAGTTAATTCACTGTGTATTTTTAAAAGAAAATATTAAAAGTTAACTGTCTCAAATACAAAAAAAAAAATGTGTGCATGTATCATTATATTTTCTAATACTCTCCTAGGTAGTCAACTGAGAACTTGGCAAGTAATATATCTCTCCTGAAAATCATTTGGCTCAGCTTTTGGACAGAACCTCCTGAGAGCTTTGTTAGAGGGAAAGGTAAATCTCATTTTAGGCTGAGATTGAAATAAAGGATATTTTTCTCTGGAAAAAAAATACATATTTCAGTGGCTCTTTGTTTGCTTGATGTTTGCCCAGCTAGGGTCCCACCTAATGGGCAAGCAACAAAACCAGCTGAAGGAAATTCTAACAGCACAAAAGCTTTGAGTAGGAAGATGGCCAGAGAGGATCAGATAATTAACCCCAAGAAGTTGGGTTCAGTGCCTTTATTGGGGGGATTAGAGAGATAAAATTAAGGTCATTTATCTTGTATAGAAGAAGACAGAAGGGTCAAGCACTTAGAAACATGGAGAGGGAAGAGAAGGATAAAGGACACGGTGCTACTCTTCATTTCCTGCTATGTGACAAAGGTCAAAATGATGGCACTTCTGAACTTTGAAGAGATGATCTTTCTTTATTGAGATTAAGTTCCCAAAGTCGCATCCAAAGAACTTCCTAAAAGTAGCAACGGGCATTTCAGGATGAACTTCTAAAGCACAAGGGTCCTTGACTCCATGCTGAAAGTTTCCCAGCTGAGCTAAGCAGTAAACTACTCTGGATAATCAATCCATTTGACCCAAACTGTATCAAGCAATATGGTCTATTACAGACAACTCGTAAGGCTTTAACCTCTCAAAATGTCAAAAGGCATCCATTACACATAAAAATTACATTTTCTCAGCCAAATATACCAACAGTACCTATTCAACAATATCTAAAAACTTAAATTCAGAGAGTAAAATGATCTCTTTCTATATCATGTACCTGTTTTACCTACAACGTCAGAGGAATTATTTTGGGGGCACAACTTTAGAGAGTCCAAGTATTTTTTACAATAAATACCTCCACAATCCCATGGAGGGTACCATGAACATGGAATGCAAATCAAAATGATATATGAAGGATAATATTGTATTTGATTTAAAGACCAGTTCTCATTTTATTCTGACCATTATTAAAGCCTTTTTAAAAAGTATTAATACAATCTGGCCATGGAGAAATCTAATAATTTTCCTTCTGAGCTCTCATGAGGTGTTGTATATATGTACCTAATACATAATCTCAACATATTCTGTTTCATGATATTGAGGTTTGTAGTTTCTAACTTGAATTAAAAGATCAATGGGTACTATATGGTTCTGAGTGACAAATTTAAATGTTCTTGCCATTTACAAAGACACAGATAAGTTTATACACACACACACACACACACACACACATATATATATATATGGGGGGAGTACACATTTTATAAATACTAACACTAATTACTACTTTTTAATTGTCTTTTCCATATCATAGCACTATAGAGTCATATCCTAAGAATTAGCTACTATATTTGTAAGAAAAATTGCAAGCAATTTGGAAATCCATAGAATTGAAAAAAGTACTTTCCCTCACCGAATTTGAATGGAAAACAAGCTTAGGAATTTTACACATCTTTGAATTCCAGTGACATTGACAGTTACAAATCAGGTTTCTTCCCTGCCTTGTTTGGGGTGTATGCAAACTGAGTTAATATAGTTCATCATTTTTCACTCAGGGAAATTTTATGACTTCATTTTTAGAAATGAACTCAAATGCAATTTTCCCTTGATTGAGTGACTAAGGCAGTGACTTTACCATGGTATATTGTGGAGGAGAAAAAGTAATCGATGAGTCACAGAAAGTTCTGATGAAAGCACAGATTTTATTCCACTTAGTGATTCATTTGTGACTTTTCTTTCTCTTTGCTTACTTGAAGTGTTTCATTCCCCCTCACTCAAAGCAAGGAGAGAAGGGGCTTAAAAACTGTGTCTTCTCTCTTCACTGTAAAAAAGGCAAAGAGTTAAGGATCCTAGAAGAGAGGGTTTTCCTAAATGGGTTACATCGCAGAGTTCTTGGGTACCCCCTACTTTAAATAATGAAGCTAATGTAATTATCAAGTCTAAAGTCCGAGCTTTTTTGTTTTTCAAAGATGATAAGAGATGGATTATGGTAAAATCAGGGACAGCATTGGTGCTCTGCTTCTACTGATATTCTTGAGGTAATTACTGAACTTGTTTCTGTGTACAGACCAACCCTCCATCTTTTCTTCATGGCATTATGACAGCGTCCCTCCCTCACTGGCAACTCAGGTTGGCTGATGTCTAGGTTAAGCTGCGGTCTGTGTGTGTGTGTGTGTGTGTGTGTGTGGTGATGGTGGTAAACAATTCATTATAATTTTATTCAGATCAATGAACAATTTTCTGCTATTTTTGACACACTCTTACCATATTTTGAAAAACATGTTGTCTGTCCCAAAGTAAATAGTCTAATTCTCTTTTTCCAATAAGATCAGACCTATTAACAAATGATACATTAAATGTAGTTTTCTTATTCTGAGAAATAAGGTTTAAGTAACCAGGATAGGCATATAATTTTTGGTTTTATGTCACATAGTATGACTATAAGGTAAAAATGTTATATTTAAGAATGTCAGGGAGGATGGGCTTGGCATGTACCATAAGATTCTTCTGAGGATTGTGAAGCTGTCTTTTGCATTACAAATAGGAAAAAGATAAAAATGCCCCTGCTTAGTCCTCAGGTCATGCTAACAATTGCAAAACAATATGCCTGAAAACTCATAATTCTTTCATTCATTCATGTAACAAATGTACTGAATACCTTCTCTGTTTTATATGAATAATACATTTTGTTATACTAAAAATCAGATAGGCAAAGTTACTGATATTCTTTGAGGTTTTATAAGTTCTTAAGAAACAAATACCAAAGAAAAAATGTAATTTAAAAGAGTAAGCTTTACTTATATTTATTATATGATAGTATTTCTTTATTATAAACATTACTACAACTTCTAAAATCTACCAAATAATAATGTTTTGAGTGGCATAGAAAATACCTTCTAGTAATAGATACAGAAAGATGTAAATCAACTAAACTCAACTGTATGCTAACTGGCCAACACATCTCTCATTTAACCAACAGTGAGGTATTCCACAAGTATCTGGAAATCAAATGGTGACTGTGTAGGCGTAAATGCATCTCTAAATTAATTTTCCAATAATAGACAATCTCTAACAAAGAGAAACTTCAAAAAATAAACAAGCATAAGGGCAGAAGGATATTTTGTGTGTGATTTTAATAAGTACGATGTTTTTTGTGTTTAGATGCTGTGGAATTTCATCAACGACACAAAGCATAACAAAAGTAAACTTTGACTAAGGTTTCCTACACACAAGGTGTTTTGGTGGCACTACAAATAAGTCGTTCCCTTCTTAACTACTAGCCATAGTGTTATACGGGTAAAACACCTACTTTGCTTTATTAAAAAGCAATTTTATTTTTCCCTGCAATCTCTACATTACCAATTCGAAGAGTATGTCATCTATTTATTCATATATATTTACTTGTTTTTGTGTAAATATATTTATATATATTAAATATACACGTGTATGTATATTTATTTTTCTAAAGTTTTGTTAGCATAATACAAAATTTCCATCAATAGAGTGTGAATAAATTTTGGGGATACATTAAAATAAATAAGAATAAGTGAAATTATGATTCTTCCATGCTAGCATCGGTACCATATTCATAGATAATAGAGCTGAAATGGTTCTTAGAGATGTTTTAATAAAATGTCTCTAATTTATGGATAAAGAAACTGCAATTCAGCAACTTATCCACTATCACATAATTAGCTATATACATTCAAACATTTTTATTTAGTTTTTTAAACTTTATATGGCATATAAAATACTTAAACAGAAGTAGAACAATTTCTGATACTAAAATCCAATGTTGTTTCCAAGATGCTGTATTACTAAAACACTGGACACTATTGACAAAGCCATAGACTTCTGTCAATTTTCTTCTAAATTTGTCCATCTCTAAGTTTTATTCTCAAGAGTATTACAAATTTATAAGAATACATAAATATGTAAACTGAATGTTCTCATGGCTTATTTATTATATTTAAAGAGGAAGTTTTACTTCAAAATAAATGATAATATTTTAAGATATAAAGACAACAGCAGTCAATCACAGGTCATAGACATGAATATGTAAATTTTCTTTTTGTATCTCTTCTTGCATAACTCTTTCACCTTTCATGTTTTAATCCACAGAGCAAAATCCAGAGAGAGCATCAAAATAGCACTGTCAATGTGAATTGTTGAAGAGTTGCTGGCAAAAAAACAAAAACCATTTTACTAGGATTAGAATTATTTCAGATTTTCATCTCTCTTGTCCCTTGTTCATAAGTCTGAGCACCTCTTTATGAAAAGTTTTTTGTGCTGACAAATTTAGTAATTCTGACTTCTTACACAGACTGTGCTTTAGACATGACGAATGCTGCTGCAGACATTAAGATTACTGATATGCATTTCATATATATACATTCGGTCATATATGTAAGCTCACTGAGAAACTGATACTATGAATAAGCATGGTAAGAAATGTGGACCATGGTTATAGATCATGGTAAAATTCTCTTCCTCAAGGTCCACTATAGATGTACACCTGGTACATTCAAAGTGTCTGTGGCAATAATTAACAACTACTGGCGCTTGTATCATACAGAAATTTGAAAGTATCATGCGGTTTTTAAATGACACTTGCTTGGTGACAAGTGGACTAAAGAACTCATTTACTTTCAAATAGCTTAAATATCAAGGGCAAAGTTATTGGCAGATGACACAACAGATGTTAATTCCAGCCCTCTCTTCTCCCTTCCAGCCCAGAATTTTCACAGTGATTGGAGGTCTGAGGGTGCTGGAATAGTTCAATCAATAGTTATACTGTATCTCTAGCAGTTAGACATAAATTATTTCTTATAACAGAAATAGCTCTTTTGACAAGAACTGTAAGAAAATGAACATTTATTTAAATACATATTGGAAATAACTTTTTTTTTTGGGTGGGGAGCCCGTAGATTTTGACACTGCTTAATATATTGGCTTAAGTATAAAATATTGGCACTTAAATGGTATTCTCACGTTAAGTCTGAAAACATAGTCTCTTTGCTTACACAAATACCTTTAAAAGAGGGTAATTAGTGACCAGTGGCTAAGAAGACCTCTGTGTTGAGAGGTTATGCCTAAGCCTCTTGAAGATTCTCCATGTAAACAAGGCAGACCACATCACTCATTATCCCTCCTTTGTTTACTTGGAAGAAGGTTCAAACTATTTAATGAGAGGATTACTCATACTTCAACTCTATTGAAAAAGATTAATTGATATTTTCCTGTTGGAGGTTTCACCACTTGCATTTGGCTTCCACTCGCCTATTGTTATTGATTCTGTGATCAACAGAGCAGAGTTGCTTAAAGGTTATCCAAATTTCACAGCTTAACGTGACTCAAACTAACTATATTTTTTTCTTGTCTCATAGACTTTGAGTTCCAAGGACTGCTAACTTGTTCAAAGAAACTATGTTTTAAACTTTACTTGTCTGAGTAGAAAATTTTATGACTAAAATCTGGACATTTTGGACAATTTTGCTATGTTATAGATGAAGTAGAGCACCTACTCAAAGTGGAATATTAAAACATAGAGCCAAATTTCCACATCGACCTAAAAATAATGAATTTTCCACTCTAATATATGTAGGAAAATTTGAAACATAATTTCAATATCTTACCATCTTCTTGGGAACACAATATAAGAAACAAGATCCCCACCATTTTGAGATACAATTCTGTGATAGAAATCTTTACTAATTTTTCCCCCAAAAATGTGTGTATTATGGACATATGGCTGCATATTTGTATAACACCATTTGCATTTTTTTAAATCACTAGCTTGGCTTTTGCTGTCAGAATGGCAAACTGCTAGTATATTCATCTAAAATTCCTACTTTAACTCTTTGTCACTTTAGCATTTTATGTAATGCTAATATGTTCACCTTTTCTTAAAAAAGTAACCTAATATGCTGTAGGCAGTAAAATAAGAAAGACTTCAAACCATAAAGTTTAATAATAGGAGGAGTCACATCATAGTGTGAAAAAAAGGGATAGTGTCAAAATTTGATCTTAGGAAAAAAATGCTTTTGAAAATTACTGGGGGAAAAAAATCATGTTAAAATGATTTTACTTCGGATGAATTCCCTGGAAGGATTTGCAGTTTTTAGGGTTTTCTAGTGTTATTTTGTAGAAGGAGTTTTAGTTCCTGAACATTTAAACATAACACACTGGAATATAGAACACTAAAAAAAAATGATGAGAAAATAAAGGTAACAACAATCCCGACATTAGTAATTTATGGAAATTATACTTCCAAGGGAAATGAGTTTTCATTTGCTGTACGCTTGCTAACATACATCCTTAAATTTCTTTATTTAATCTTTAAATCTCTTTATGATGCAATGTTGAAAATGAGGCATATCTTGCCCGTGGCCTTGCTACAGCATTTTAAGACACACTTACTTCAATGTCCCCCAGTGCTCAAGAAACAATCTTATTTAAGGGAATCAAGTATCCCCTTAAGGTTGAATAATTTACCTGTCTTACATAATTTATACATATCAAAATTATGTTATCTAAAGAACAAATTTTGACTGGTAATTACATTTCGTATAAATTAATTTTCAAATCGACATTACCGATAATCTTCTGTTCATAGATAACCACCTAAAGGTCCATGTTACATCTTCTGTATATGTTAAAATATGCACTATTTTAAATTTTGCAATATTGTGCATATATTTGGACATATTGCAGACATATTTGGACATATTGTGGACATATTTGGAATATTTCAGTTTTTCTTTTAATTGACATATTATATGGCTACCTATATTCCCAAGCCACTTCAATCTATCTCTTTCAAATTATGTTTTTGCAATATGTTTATCTAATTATTACTTATTTATTAGTTTCAGCAGAAGTATTTAATTAATTAGCATCTGATGCAAAGATAAAGGTAAATACCAGCACGTAAATTATGCTATTGAATAGGTACAAATTTTATTGGTCCTAATGCTGGCAAATGCAGTTAACCTTATTGATTTAGTTGAGTACATTAAAATAACATAATAAAAACTATTTTACCACAAAGCATTATAATATGACCACTGTGTCAGCTATTTTTCCTTCAAAACTTAAATGCATAGCCTAACATCGAACATATTGATTCTTTTAAACAGTCATCCTATAATAAATATGACATTATCACTGCAAGTTCTGGCAGTCGTGTTAGTTGATTAGAGAGAAGGGATGTAATCAGAGGAAGTACTTTGAAAGATAATCTTTCTTTATTCTCTGCCTTTGAAACAGACAGAGAGGGTAACTATGGAATAGCAATTATTGCTGAACTGGCTGTTACATAATCTGTGCTTAATGATGAAATACTGATACTTAAAAGTGATCATCTATCTCTTTAAATATTGAGGATATCAGTACACATATACATTCAATTGCTATAACTGAGATTGTTCTTAGAGCTATTTTAAGAAATTTTAAAAAGTATATAAGACAATGTCTTTAAGGATTATTTATTAAATCATGGAACACATATATTTTCATTATTCAATATGTGGCAGACAAAATACCAGGAAGCAGGCAAACAAAGATGAATTAGAGCTGATTTCAGCTCACAGTCTAAAGCTAAAGTATTTAGTTTAAGATCATTAGCACAAACTGTTATCTACTCTCATGGATTCTGAAAAAAAATTATTGGTAGAACTAATATAAGTTTCCAGTAGTTTCACCACCCATGAGGTCTTCACCCTAGTTTTAACATTGTTGCAAAGGAATACAAAACTGCAATCCACTGTTGCAAAATGATAAAATATGATCATATTCTAATAATATATTTTAAAACCCAATGTACTTAATCCAGCTATTAAAAGGCATAACTTAAACAGAAGGAACACAAGACTTAAACAAAGCAGAAGACAGCTGTCCAGAAATTATCAATTGCTAACGCACACAGATTGTGATTAAATTTTAATGCGGCTTTTAAGCAAAGATTTTGCTTATCAGAGAGAAAGAATCCCAGAGAAAATATTGTTATTGATTTCATCATTTTAGATGTAACTGATCCCTTAAGTAATTTTTCTTGCTTTCAATATCACTTCTAAAAGTGACTGCTGATACTGGGCAAATCATTAGATGGTATGTTCATTTAACATTCTAAGCCAAATGCATAAATTGTTCTCCAGTGCACTCAGAGGCACATCTGGTGAAAACAAAACACAGCATTCAATCCATTGACTAAAAACAAAACATAACTGTAGAATAGCTGGATAGTCAAATCGTGTAAATTAAATGGTATTGAAAATGATATTTTTTATTGATTTTTTTTCAGGCAACCCAGTCTTTGGAATTAAAATACATTGACTATCTTGTATGTAACCCAAATTAACAGTAAGGTAAATGGATCTGCTGGAGCATCACCGTAGTTTTAGAGTTTATTTCAGGGAATAGGGTATAAAACTAAGTACCTGCCTCCGTTTTTTAACAGGCAGAATGTCATGTTGGCTCTCTGGATACAGGTACATATAACATCATTTTATCAATAAAATTATTAAAAATGAGAAGTCATTACAGTCATTTGTTATGTTCTAGTGGACCATAATTATTTAACCATGTGTGAGACCGTTAAGGTTAAAAAAAGCAACTTTAGCTTGGCTCCCTGGATAGGAGTCAATACTTGGTATCTAAAAATTAGTTATAAGTTTAAGAAATAGGTGTACATTGAGTTATATAATTATATACCTTTATTTATTAATTCAGTAAATATATAGTGAATGCTGACTAAGTGCCAGACACTAAGCTGGGTACCAGTGTGTATGAATGCATATTTATATGTTCTCATAATAAATGAGCAACTATAGACTTGTATATAAGGCATAAATATTGATTCAATTTTTTTCCGTAATGCATATTGTCAAGCACTTTATTAAGCAGTCAATGTGAAGTTTACCAAAAGATCTATAGAATGCAATATCTCCTTAAAAGACTAAGTTTTCCTATTTTTAGAAATACAGGACAAACCTTTTAAACCAAATGAGTTTTAATATGGCAAAAATATATGGCCTAAATTTTAATAACTATCCTGCTCTGGTTTTTTAAATTCACATTTTATTACCCTATTTACACTTTCAGCTATTGCATAGGTATTCAATTGGTTGAATTAATATTGGTTCAATTGGTCATTGGCAACACAGGAGAGCCAAACAGCTAAAACTATTCCTATGTGTCCCAAACATCTTCAGATGTAGATAGATGTAGATATATAGAGACTGATATATATATATATGATAATTGATTGAATTTTTCGCTTTTTAACCAACTGGCCAACTGGGCCAACTGTTAGTAAAAGAAAGAACACTTTTTGCAAATTCTTATTTGTGTCCTCAATTAACAGATGTCCAAGAAATTACACAATCTTGTATGGACATTTATAGAGTTAAAAGAATTCATATTCTAAACAAATAGTATTGTGTTAATTTACCCCTATATTTAGTATTTTCTGAGTATCTCAAGATGAGTAAGATGGTTTCATTTATTGACTATTAATTCAATTCTCCCTTCCAAACAAATCATTTTGCTTACTCAGTAACCTACACTAATCAAATCACATAACACCCTTGAACAGTCCAACACATACCACAATCCAAAAGCCATCTCTTGGTTATGTTGTGGTGTGTTTTTTTTTGTTGTTGTCGGGGAGGGGGGCAAGGAAAGGGAACGACAGAAAAAAATTTTAGTAATATATTCAATTTTGGATTAAAAAGGCAATCTAGTTTAAATTTTATCAAAAACAAAATTCTTGGTTTAATATCGTTCTGTCACTGACATAAATAACATAATTGTTATTAAGGATATTAGGCATTTTGGATTTTCCAGTAATTATAGCATGTGCCTTCATTTGGTCTTTTACAGAAAGAAAGAAATGGTTCTTGTTTGAACTCTGGAAATTCGAAAGTCAAACTTTTCACGTCATAAATATTTACTTGGTTCAATTAGGGACAGTATTTATCACTTAGACTAACATTCTTCTAAACGTCTTAAACTTCAAAAATATCATTATAATCATTTGGAAAATCTAAATTCTATTTGCTAAAATCCTACTGTGGGTTAAATAATGTTGAAAATTACCTGTTTACCTAAATTATAGAAAGCTCTTAATCAAATACAGGGCCAATGAAGTCTCTGTTACTTAGATCTGCAAGGGCCTCCAGCATTAACAAAGCGTCTCCTTCAATGTCTCTGTACTCTTCTATGACGGAGTCGAGTACCTATAATTCTTAGGATGTGATAACAACTACAAGGCAGTAGTAAACCAGCTTGTTCTCCATTGCCTGGAAACATTCCATTACTTAAAATTCATGTTTTCATAACTACTTGCCTAACCTACTGTTGAAGTAAGAACACCAAGATTCCAGTTTCCACAACATTTCTATAACCAGAATCAATTCAGACCCCCAAAATGAAAACAATCTAGGGAAATTTCAATTTTTCTGACCAAGTGTTGAAAGCTAAGGAGACAAATTTATGTTCAAAAAAGATCAAAGAGTTTAAAAGTGTAAGTTATTTGGAACTATCAGTCATCTCATCTCCTTCATGGCTTACCAGACCTTCCAATATCATTTCTTAAAACATTTTCTATTTCTACATTAGTTGGTAAACTCAGGATCCAAATTTCCCTTTTACCAAATGCAAAAACAATTCATTCACTTCTGCTTTACTCAAGTGAATCAGTCATTTCTACCATTATTTTAATTAAAGTTAAGTCATTTTTGCCATAGTTTTAATTTAAAACGAACACACACTTTCTCAATGGTAGTGATGAGACACAAAGAGAGCGAAGTAGAATTAGATAGTTATAAATCCTTGTTGTCTGTAGTCCTTGAATTTAATGGTTTATTGGAAAGATGACGCTTCAAGTTCCCTATCTGTGTGTGCTACTGGTGGAAGTAAAAATGACGTGCTGCTTTCT
Organism: Balaenoptera acutorostrata; assembly: GCF_949987535.1. Lineage (NCBI taxonomy): Eukaryota > Metazoa > Chordata > Mammalia > Artiodactyla > Balaenopteridae > Balaenoptera > Balaenoptera acutorostrata. The sequence continues at coordinate 111,559,611 of NC_080066.1, read as the reverse complement.
GTCTTTCTAACTATCCAGGATGAATCACGTCACATGATCACATGGTCCTCTTGAGTTCAAAGATGAAAGTGTGGGAGATGAAATGAAAGGAAATGCTTGGGGTAGCATCATTAAATTTTTTCCTACCCCTCTTGGTCATTGTATCTTCCTCTTGAGCGGTTTTTCATTACACGTACTAAGTTGTCATTTTGGCAAGGCTTTACTAACAATAGCAATAACAATGTCTAACACTTTTGAGTAACATTTGTGTGTTATATGCTGTACTGTAACTAATTCATTTTATACTCAAAGCTTAAAAGTTGTCCTATTGTGATTTCATTCCCATTGCTGGGAAGTAAACCATGTGCCTGCATTTAACATGTGACATTTCCAGTGTCAACATTACATGGTTAATTCTCAAGGGCTGAAATTTATGAGAAGCAGCAGAGTAGACTTTTGAGCATGAACTTGGGAATTAGACATATTTGTCTAAGAATCTCTATACCATTGCTTATTCCATAACCAATAGCAACTCATTTAGTTTTCCTATGTCTCAACTACCTCATGTGAGAATGGGCAGAAAAATATCTTGCAATTTTGTTGAGAGAATTTAATGAGATAATATACTTGAAGTGCTTAGCATTGTATCTGTAATGGGGTAAGTACTGAATATTAGTAATATAAGTAAAGCATGATGGTATGAAATGGCAGAACTACATGACATTCCATAATGTTTTATCCTAACCCTTTTCACACGTATAAATCTTTCATTCATGGGGGATTACCTGCCAGCAGAAACGAAACTGATAGGTAGAAAGGAAGTCAGACCCTTCAGAGTGTCCCAGAGCAAAACTAGAATACAATCAGATATTAGGAAATTAACATATAGACATGTTGCAGTTTTCAAGCAGTCACTTCAGAGTTTATCATTTCCCCAAAGACATTAGTGCAATTATTCACCAAGGGTTTTAATATATTTTCCCTTGTTTTTCTCCTTTTTTTAAAAAAAATTTTCTTTTCTTGTTGGTATGTGGCATTATCTTCCTCCTCAATGTGAAGACTTCCATTTGGAAAGCAAATAAATATCTTTTTCACCCATACTATTATTACTTTTAGAATTACAGAAGTTCTCTTTTTCCTCTCCCCTAAGATCCATGTTTGCAGATTTTCTACAAACTATTTTAAGAGTTACCAATATTATTTTTGCATGACTTTCAGAAATAATTTGAGTGGGCATAATAGTATTTTGTTATTGTTGTTGTTACTAGGAGCTTAATCTTTTTCTTTTTCCCTTGTTATAAAGATTACTGAAAAACAGCGGGTCTAAGCTTCAAATAGGATTGAATACATCTTTTAAAGCTAATACTTTATATTGTGCTAAATGACAGTGTTTTTTAAAATTGGATGTGTTATGTTGTAAATAATGTTAAAATACAAAGAATCAAGAGTTTTAGGAGTCCCAGGGTCTTGCTACATTAATCTCAGGTCAGATACTGTTTTATGAGAGAGCACAGTAGTTTAATGGGCAATTATCGATTTAAATTAAATTATAACTTTGGAGACAGTAACTTGCAAATTTAAAACAGTCATATGATATTATGAATTACATCTTATGCACATTAAGAGATCTTAAAGCAAGGAAACCAAAGATAGAAAATATTGGTTCACATTTCAAACCACAATAAGTGTGAATATAGCCTCAATTTAATAAAAATGTATAATGCAACTTTCCTTGGGTTAAATGTCTTACAATTGCTCTTGGAATGGGCACTTGTTTTCCCATTATTGGCCACTTTAATTGACTTACACTCTAGTTTTCTCATTTAAAGATCACTTTATAGTATTGGGTGCTCTTCATCTGAGTGATATGTTCTACTCCTGACTGGTCCAACAACACAACAGTTTACATATTTCTGAACTTGATCTGAAAACTGATTTAAAAATCCATATGGACAATCCAATTTCTCTGAAAATATATACACACAAGTCTGCTCAGAGGTGGCTAAAATAAAATAAATTTCATTTTAGGAGACAGGAAGGAAGCTGAGACAAGAAAGTGAGGATTCTGAAGTAAATGGGTACTTGCTCTGACCAAGATTGAAACCCACCTCTCCCCAGAGAATATTAGAAGAGGGCATGGAAGACAAGCATTGGGAAAGTAGAATGTTTGTTCTTTTCTTTCTGGTGGACTGCATTAAATATTCAGCAAAAGGAGGGATCAGTTTACATTACTTTTCTTGTTTCTCATGTATCGACTGACAGGTGCTGTAAACATACATAGACAAACATGGTCCTAAGCTCGCAGTGCTCCAGTGACCAAGGGAAGACAGTTTTTAATCTCCCAAAGTGATCACACTGAGGACTTAGCAGACACACTATGCTCAGCTTGGAGCATACATTCTATTTCCCACAAAACTATAGGAGCTTGCCTTTTGAATGTGATTCCCAAGGAAACCCATTCAGAGAGATGGTTTTGTTCCATCGACAAGTTGCTAAGGTAGAACAATCCTGTTTTGATTCAGAGGACTTGACTGAAACCCTCACTAGTACTTTCGAAATAATAGCAGAAAGAACCCAAGAGGCACCCTCGTCTTCTGAACGTCTTGCTTTGCTGGTGGTAAGCCACCAATTCACATCTCCTTGATTTCACCGAGGGTAGAATCTCAGCAATCGGGGATAAAGAAATGACCTTGGCTTTGAGATCAGAACCAGTATTTAAAACATTCACTCATTCATGTTTTAGAGATGTCATGGTACATAAATTATGACTGTTTATACTGAAAACTAAGAGGCTCCTTTTTCTACACTATAGGCAACGATTTGGCTGAGATTGTCTCATCCTGTGATACTATCACACACTACCTTTTTTCTCACTTGAATTGTACTTTTGGCTGTCATTTGCGCTTTTGAATAAAGGTTTACATTAGTGGAAGATATCATAATAGCATATCTCCTTTTCCTGAGTTGATACACAAATCAGAAAGAAAGGATAAGGCCAAGACTCCCTTTGTCCTTGGAAAAGTATGCCATCTGCATTTAGCTTATGATATTCGGCTGGGAACAAAATTCTAGCATAAGGAAGTCGTTAATACAACCCTCAAGTTATACTGTAAATTCAAAGTACTTTAAATGCCTTATAATAGTCAAAGCCAGTAAAATCGACCCTGTATATTTTTACTTCATCTCTGTTGGATCATATGATATTTAATAATTGGTTCTGGCACCTCGTTGCAAATTATTATAACTTCGAGATTCAACAGTCCTATTGAACATATGGGCAGCACAGCCTCAGAACATATATATGATACAGCCTCTCAAGAGGACCTTCTGTCTTGTTTTCCTTAGCTTGGAAGGGTCAGGTAAATTTTGTTGTGTCGTCATGTGCTAAGATTCCTCAATCTCTGTTTTGCAGGGTAAATGCTTAATGGAACTGATTTTTTTTTTCCGCCTTAACTGTGAACACTTCCTTTGCAAAGCCAAAAGAGAAATTCATGCATCTGTGATGCAGTTTACTGGGCTCATACTAAAGCAGTTATAAAGCTATTCCCGTATCAGTGCACAAGTATTCATCAACCCAGAATAGGTTCTGTTACTTAGTGCCATATTGTATCCTGGTTTAGCTGCAAACTACAAGAGTTTCTGGAGTCAGGAGACCTTCCCATGCTATTAAAGCATATGATAATTCTTTACTAATCCTGGAGAAGATGGAAAATTGATGATAATGTATAGTTGACCCCAAGAAACCTTTCACATAGTTAGACATGCTCCCTTCAGCATTTCCTTTTTCTAGCTCCACTCACAATAACACCCTAAGACAATATTAGGAAAAGCATTTCCACATCAACAGCCCATTAAAGTTAGTTTCAATGTTCCCGCTGCTTTGCCTCTATATCTAGCCTGTGTGCCTTGATTTGCTCTTGTATTATTCCACATTAATTGCCATATTGTTTATTGCCATATTCAAACGCACTATAATATGGGCACAGTGGCAATAATTACACGGTAAGCTGTCCTTAAAAAGAGATGTCAAGATGCATACTGCTGGGTGGGGTAGGCAGAAGGTTATGATTTATACCTTATGTTGACACTGTGGAACAGAACTGGTCAATTTCTCTTGATTTCACTATAATGCCTAATACTGAAATCTCTCTGTCATATAATTATTCATTACTAAGACTACTAAGCTAAAAAGTTCATGGAGGTGGGGGACAATGGTTAAAGGAATTACTCAGGTGCTGATTTGCCTCTTGCTACTGTAATATTACATTTTAAAAATTGACATATTGGTGGACAAGAAATACCATATGCGATGTCTGTAATCCTAACTCATTTTTTTTTTTCTAACTCATTTTTAAAACTAAATAACCTGTTTTCTTTAAGAATTTTTTTGGATGAAAATACTTTTTCTTCCTATGCTTGTGTGCATGGATATTTGCTCTAAATATGCATAGAAGACATTTTGAGGCTCTGGAATGTGATTCCCCCACTCCACTTTGTTATAGTAACAAAAATTCACTTCTCATCGAGCCATCCTACCCCTCATTCACCACACTGATAATGAGACTCTTTTTCACAATTAGATTGTCACTTGGTCAAGACAATACCCAAAATCGTCCTAACCCTGGTGAGCAGCAAGTCAGTCATGTTTGATCCTAGCTGACAACCTGGAAGCTGAGATCCTTTGCAAATCGGCAGAGTTGAAAGTAAGTATCTTTTACTCAACTGCCAGTTTGCTTCAGATCATGGTCTGCTTGCTTGGCATCACGTAAGCCAGTAGGTGGAGTGCTTGCTAACAGTAATTGAATATACGGAACTTGAACTTAAAATAAGTGGAAGCCACTTTTCTTGTTATAAACTGCTAAAACCATATTTACACTGAACTCTTTCTATGGATATAATTAGTTGCAAAAAATGTTACAAGGGCAGGATTGAGATGAATGCAGGACTATAGTTACAGGGTAGAACACAGAGAGGCAAATTGTGCCCTGGAAGATCAACACATCATATGGTATAAACCTATGTAAAGGGACACTTTTGCAAACATTCAACTGAATTTGATTGGTAAATAGACCTTGGTCCCTCTCTAAAAAATTTAGTGTTTATGCTCTGCAAAGGATAAACCAGCTCTGATCAACTGTACATGGAAAGCTTGCGTGATGGAGGATTAATTACGTACATGTGTTAATAATAGTCATAGTAAATTCAGCATCTTTGGAAAGAAAAGTTGCGAGAGAGATGCCTCCAAAATAAAGTGTAACTTTCCCATAAGAGTGTCTTGTTTTCCTTCAGAAGAAGGTTTTCAAATGTATTTAAAAGCTGCAGCTTGAGACTTGCTAACTACATCACTCTAAATCTATCTATATCACACCTAAAGATGTTAAAGCAACATTTAGAACTCTAAGGAGAAAACAAGCAACAGAATTTAGAAAGCAGGAACCACATGGAAATAAGAAAAATCTTCAGTCGTTTTTTAAGAATGTGAGTTATATGATGTGAAGTAGATGAAAATGCAAGAGTTTAAAAAAGAATCTCTTGTTCCATATCGGGAATACTTACAGATCTGATTCCATGGCACACAAGTACTGAAGATCTCTATGGCTTAGAAATACCATTTCGCTTAAAAGGGCTTCAGAGCAAATAATTGCACAGGATGCAATGACAAACACTATGAAAATAGCGATCAATTCCCCCTTTATTTTAACTTTTTATTATAAAAATGGTAAACTCTCTTAAATATAATTTGTCAGGACACTGTTGATTTTTTAAAAAATTGTGGCATCCTATTCTCAGCTCATACTAAAATTTGGACAAATTTGTGTTTCAGATATATGATTTTTTTTTTTTTACTTTGGGTTGGAAGTGAGGAATGGAGGACTGTTAACTGAATTAATCAGCCAAAGCTTTATGTGGTAAATAACTCTTTGAAACATGCAATAGCTTTGCTCAAACCAAGTAACTGCTTGCCTCTCACTGCCTTTCAAGCAATATCATTAGCAAAATTGAACCTCCTCAGGCCAAAAAAAAAAAAAAAGGGGTGGTAGAGTTGGAAAGGATAGTTATTGTTAATTTAAAATAATAAAATATTATATTTTCCATTTCTCATCTGAAGGAAAACAGGATGTTCATTTCCATGAAGAATCTTAAATCAAATGATGAGATTTGACCAGTAGATAAAAGTGGCAAACTATGGCCAGAACAAAATCTAGATCCCTTAGCCAAGAAAGAGAACTTTTTGGAATTTATTTATTTTGCTTATTTTGATCTGGAGAAGTAGTATGAATATTGGCATACTCTAATTGCAAGGTGCATTGCATGATCATGGGCTAGCCTATGAAAGAATTGTAAAGGAGTTCTGTTACAGAATGAATAACTTTGTCTAAATCTCCACGTTCATTTATTTCTTCAGGTTCTACAAGTATCATTGCATACTTAGCATATTTTTATGCCTCTTGTTTGAAAAAAAAATTGAGTTCACTTGCTTTTTTGTCAGTTGTCATTCATTTTACCTTGTTTTGCTTGCTTCAGTATGTTACTTCCCCTTAGATGTAGAACCATGTCATTCTCAGCCAACATTCATCCCTGGAGAGTGAGTAGGCAATAGACTTTACTGAGAAATAGAAAAGTGTTAGCCACTGATCTCACCAACATTATATTCTCTCTTAATAGAAGCTGTTGGTAGATCCTGAACAGCTCCACACTTAGGGTGTTGACTTGTAGAATGAAATCCTCTGCACACAAGCACAGCAAAATATTTTGGTGAAAGGTAATTATCAGAAACAGTGACACTAGTACATTAGTTAACTACATTTCAGCGTGAAGTTTGAGTTACCCCTGCCCATTCTTGTTCCAGACCCATCTGAAATCAGCAATTCAGCTTACTGATGTCACAACACTTGCCAGGCCGTGGGCACTGAAGGGAAGACACAGGACTGCTCCCATTGCACAAGGTTCCCCTCCTCTCTCTCTACACACAAACAGCCTATCTGTCTCACTCACATGGAAACTGTTATCTTTGAAACATCGTTCTATTATTATCATGGTTGTTCTTTAAAATTGGTCCTTAAATTCAGGTTGTGTTTTGGAAATCAGGTTTTCAAGTTCTCCCAGCTCTTATTGGCCCATTTAAAATATTGATAGTAATATGCCCTGGAAGTAGCTCACCTCACTAAAGAGTTCCAATAGTATATATTTCCATTCACTTACTAGAGGATAACCTTTTGTGAAATACAGTTAGCCTACCTTAAAAAAAAAAAAAAAATCACAACAAAGAATCCAACCCCTCCCAACCTCTAATATTTTTCAAAGTGTGAATTGAAGAGGACTTAGAGACAGATGGGTCTGGATGATCAAGTTACCTGTTATAGCAGCACATCTGCCGGGGCAGTCAATCACTGTGATGGCTCTGACAGGTCGATGGAGCCTGAGCAAGAACGGCTAATGCAGACAGAGGAACGGCTGGGGAAGGGCAGACCTCCTGCCTGTCTCCTGGGTTTGGCTGGTCTGAAAGCTGTACTTGAATTTGCTCTAGTTAAAATTCTGTCTGTCTATCGAGCAATGATATTAGATGAAAGATTTGGGCTCCTAATCTTTTTTTAAGCCAACATATTGAAAACATATGACTGGGAATGATTCGATTAGAACTTTCAAGCTGTCAGTCAATATTTGGTCGTATTTGGGGGATGTGGTAGGGAGTGTGGGGTGAATAAGATTAGGAAAAGAGGAGGTGGGAGATAGTTTCAAAACTACATTTTCCCTTAAAAGTGTCAAAAGGATGAAATGCATTAAGCACTGGTTCTGAGATGTCTATTTCTGCGAGCTCAGTATAATAAAAATTAGCATTGAATAGAACAAAGGCAACTCTAAGAATGTCAAGAAGCAAAATTAACTACATTTATGGAGCCATGTTACTTTAATTTCTCTGCATATTTGATCCTTTCTCCCCCCCTTCAATCATAAAGTGAATCATATTTATTAATCCTAATAGATCCAAATATTTGGCAATATCATACGTTAGGAAATATGGAGCAAGTGATTCCAAGATTTCACAAACATTTGAAAAGATGTGTTTCAATTAAGTGCAGCATTAATTGCAACACTTATATGACCCATTTGTACAAATGTAGATGTTGGAAGACAATAGAATCTCAAAATATCTAGATTCCATCTAATGACTAATTCATCAGTTATTAAAATTGTCTGACGGTAAGGCAGTACCAAAAAAAAAAAAAAAAAAAAAAAAGAAGAAGAAAGAAATACCTAAATGGTAGGTAATGGCAAGAATTGTTAACACCTGTCATCATCTAGAAAGAAAGTTACAATTACGGTTAGTTAAATTTATGTATTTATGTATGCATGTATATATATTTACTTTGTATATTTGTATGTATATTTTATATTTATGATTAGAATACATATATTTACGTATTTATGGTTGAATACATATATTTCTTTGAGAAGTAAAAGAAAAATATTCCATAAGATAAGCATTATTATTACCACACTGTAGAACTACAGTGAGCAAACATTGCTGAAAAAAGGGCAAAATGTTAATACATGCAGAACTGCTGTTAGTAGCGATTTTCTCTACAATGCCAAACTGATGGGGATTCGTGAAAGAGCCATTAAACAGATGCGTTGCTTTTCAATACATTCTTCAAGTATTTTTGCTCCCTCATCCACATTTTTAGTAAATGATGCTAAATGTTTTCAAAATATTACTATATTGGCTTTTTTTACTTGAATTTTTTAAGTGGACTCATATTTAGCAGCAGATGGTTTGAGATACCAGAACTGAAATGGAGTTAGTTATTTGGGTTCAGACTACAACAAAAATCTCATACCTCAGTTTATAGGATAGGAGAGATCAGAGAAATCACCATTTTCTTACAAAAAATCAGAACAAACTCAGAAATAGGAATTTTACTAAGTAATAACTCTATCTTATGACAGAAATAAGTTTAAGCTTCAGTTCTTCCTAATAAAATGTTGAGTCCAAATTTTTTAAAGCTTTTATAAGATAGATGAGTATTTCAGTTATATTTTTACAGAAAAAAAAAACTTTGTTTAGAAAATCACTGTCTGGCAATAACTTTGATACTGATTGAGCTAAAAATACCCTGAAGATCAATGTACCCTATTAGATAAGTCAGGATTACATGCAAACTCTATGGTGGACATTATCTCATGAAGCCTACACTACAATCAATAAACAGTCAGTATATTTTTTCTGGGGAATGGAAAAAGTAAAAAGTTTTTGATGTTTGGTTGCCAGTAACCAGAGAATTATGAATTATGGGCTTTTGCTAATCTTACCCCTTTTAAATATAATTTAATAAAATTTTATGATATTTTACCCAAATATTATTTTTTTTTAATCACAGGGTTACTTTCCAGAAGTCTGTTGTTTTGGGTTTTTTTTGTTTGTTTTTTATTTTATTTTATTTATTTATGGCTGTGTTGGGTCTTCGTTTCTGTGCGAGGGCTTCCTCTAGTTGTGGCAAGCGGGGGCCACTCTTCATCGCGGTGCGCGGGCCTCTCACTGTCGTGGCCTCTCTTGTTGCGGAGCACAGGCTCCAGACGCGCAGGCTCAGTATTTGTGGCTCATGGGACCAGTCGCTCCGCGGCATGTGGGATCTTCCCAGACCAGGGCTCGAACCTGTGTCCCCTGCATTGGCAGGCAGACTCTCAACCACTGCGCCACCAGGGAAGCCCACCCAAATATTATTG